>NW_004955414.1:24547688-24599522 GCF_000276665.1 Chinchilla lanigera
GGAGGGGGCACTGAAGGAACAGGAGATGTACACACACAGAAATGGGAATTTCATGATCCTGAAAGGGGAACTGCTCCAAGTGACTGAGGATGAAGACGTGCTCAGGCTACGGTGACTTTAATACGAATGCAAATGAAGTCCTTAGCATCAAAAAGTGAAAGACTATGAGGCCAGAGCATAGAATTCCCAAGTCCTAATAATGCCAGAAAGGGGACATATAAAAAAGGCTGAAAACAATTAATGCGAAGCCAAAACACAGGTAACAGCACCAAGAATGAGGAGACAGACATGAAGGGAAGGACTAACTTCTCACAGGACAGGCTGCTTGCCAGGAAGGGCTAGGAAGCCAATTCAGGGAGCAGTCAGGGAGGCGGGGAAGTGGCCTCACTCGAGAGGGTCACACGGAGGTGAGACCACAGCTAGCTTCAGGGAAAAGCCAGATCTCAGCTATAATAAGGAAGCAGAACTGTTCAAAGAAAAGGCAGAAAACAAGGGGCAGTACCACTTTTTGTTTATTATATTAGAGAAGATGGTAAAGAAAACTATTCCCAAAGTCAGGCAGAGTGCAGCAACCTGGGCACTCTCATACAATGTAGGACATGCTATCGACCAGTACAATTCCTCCTTTTTTTTTTTGTATTGGGACTCGAACTCAGGACCTTGAGCTTGCCAGGCAGGTGCTACGCCACTGAGCCATATTCCCAAGCACTACAATTCCTTCTAGAAGACAATTTAGGCGCTGGGGATTTAGCTCAGCAGCAAAATGCCTGCCTGGCAAGCGCAAGGTCGTGAGTTCGGTTCCTGGTACCGGAGAAAAACCAAAAAAAAAAAAAAAAAGACAATTTAGCAATACACACATATATATACAGAGTCACATATCACTTACAGACAGGGATACATTTTGGAAAAGTATAATTAGGCTATATATATATATATTCATTTTCAAAGAAACTTCTAGAAATAACTATCATAAAGGTAAACATGTGCGTATAGTTATACAGATATGTAGATACTTATTACCTCATAGCTTTTAATAGTGAAATAACAAAAACAACCTAAAAGTCTATCAGGAGATCATTATATAAATAATTATTCATCTACAATGGAATTCTACAAAGCTTTAAACATTACAAAGTAGTTTTATATATACTGTCTGTGGAATATATTTGAGAAGAATTTTAGTTGAAAAAGTAGGTTAAAAAACCTAAGTGGAAAATAATATCATGTTTTGAAAAAAACATATACACTGGGCGACCAAATTATTAAGTGAATATTTAAATTTTTACAAATTTGTTACAGTAAAAGACACATTGCTAACACAATGGTAATATGCATGTTTGAAAGGATATTTTAAGGGGGGATTGATGGTAATATGTCTCTCACTGTAAAAAAAATGTTTATTTAAATGTTTACTACATGTTTTGATCGTACTGCATACAACATACATGGAAAGATCCAAAAGGACAACATCTACAAAAAAATTAACAAATATGGGACCTTTACTTCCTTCCTAATATTTTTTATTTTACATATGTTCTTCAATGAGCATGTATTTCTTTTATTATTGGAAAATCAATAAAGTTAACTGCAGAAAAAAGGAAAAGGAAATAAAGGCAAGCTGCTCTGCCCATAGCACATGGGCTTTACCTGGAATGATGAGAAATATTAGCTGCAAAAGAGGGAGCTTCTGTAGGCAGAAGTGTAACAAAAGTGCTACAAAAAATGAGAGTCGGAAGTGAAGCAAAGCTTAGAGGCTTATATCTAGGTTCAGCTCTGTTCCCTGAGCAAAGAAGGCTGCTGGTAAGCTAGGTGGTAATCACAAGCCAGTCTTCCATTCAGGCAGATATGAAACATCTGAACTTGTACCTACTCCAGCAGTACTGGCTGCCTGACGTCTGTGAACCAGCACACGTGCCAGCATGGTGTCCTCTATCACCCAAGCCCACAGGGGGCAGGGCAGATGTTAGAAACCATAGGAAGCCACAGCACCTGAGATGCCACGAGTGTCCACTGGAAGTAAGTCGCCTGCCTGCTTTCAGACTGTGGGTCTCATCCAAGAAGCAGCTGCCTAGTGAGCTTCATCTCTAGGCCCTAATGCCTGAGCATGCCCCCATGACAGTGAAAAACTCACCAGCTTTTCTCTACACATTAAAAATAGCCTGAGACGAGGGCAGTTTTCTAGGATCACTGCTACGAAGACCGAGGGTAAAAGGTCACAAATGCAAACTGTTTCTGTGGCTCAAATCCCCCTCACTCTATCTAACCAAGATGACCCAGACAAAGAAGCGCCACACGCATCAGGAGGTAGTCACCTGCCTGCCTTGTTTTTCAGCATCTGGAACATCATCCCCTCCCGGCTAGGACCTCTCCCTGGTCACTATAAGCAATAATTTATTTGTGATGTAAGCTTTATTCACAGATGCCTAAGGCTAGTGTGAACTAGGAGTGATGACAGTCACGTCCAGATAGAAAAAGTCACACGGATGAAGCAAAGCACAATCTGTGCCCAGCATTTATGGTCCAAGAGACAGAGGAAAAGAGGGGAAGAATGTGATAGGCTTGTTCACGTGACCCCGCAGCACTTATCAGCCGCTAGCCGGTAAATGAAAGAAAAGTCCAATACCTGGTATCTAAGAGGGAAGTAAACACTAGGTCAGACCCCTTCCCTCCCAGGACTGCAATAAGTATTAAACAAACTAATGTTTTAATACAAGCAAGAATATAAGTTATACAGCTCTGCCTTGGCTGGAGTCAATCCTTTCATTTCTTTCCTGAAGTCTATGGATCTGCCTCCAGCTGGAAATACAGTGTTTGGAATATAGAGCTCAGGGCCTTGAACTGCTGTCTAACTCATGACAAAATTCCAAGGGAAACCATCTAAGGGATATGATATATGTACATGCCCCTGGGCATTTTAAGCTCCGTTTATCTGTCAGGTCACCAGAAACCTGGCTGCCATTAACTCAGCTCCTTGTACAGTTTTCACCAAGTTGCAATTTTATGTAATGCATTTTAATTTTACTAGCAGTCTTTAGGACCTGGGATGTAGCTCAGTGGAGCAGCGCCTGCCTGGCAAGCGCAAGGCCCTGAGTTTGAGTCCTGGTATCAAAAAAAGAAAATAGTAGTATTAGCAGTCTTTATCAGAGAGCTATAGGAAATCAACACACATGGGAATTTGCTGTAAAAATGATAAAAGTTGTGATTAGAAAAATAAAATAATTTAGGGGTAATAAGAGAGAATTACTGTCTAATATATCATTCAATACCACCTTATATATCTGTGTAAATTTCATTACAGTACAAAACTGAAGAAGAAAAAAAAAAAAAAAACCAAGATTACCTCCTTTGAGGGACTGCTAAGCAGACTGCCCAGGAACTGAGTGGAAGCAACCTCAGTAACGAGCAGGATTAGGGTCCTGGCACGCTCTTCTTTCTTTTGGTGCCAGTTATCTGTTACTGTGTTATTAACAGGATTAGGGCCTCCATACACCAGTAATCTACCGTGTACCAAGCATTGTTCTCATGTGTTAATTATGTTAATTCACCTAATACTCTAAAACAATGCTATGAGGTAAACACTACCAACTTTATTTTACTAAGTAAGAAAACCAAAGCCCCAAATCGTCTACCTAGTAAAAGTAGGAGCCAGAATCCAAATCAGGTCTGATTTCAAAATTCTCCTTCCTTCTCCTTCTTCTGTCCCATAAGAAAAAGTGTACGTGGGGGGGTTGTTTTTATTATTTTGGTAGTTAGCCACCTCCTTTCTTCTTCTAAAAAGATAAGACAAATACAGAAAAGTAACCCGTGTGAAAATGCTCTATATTCTGTGAGTATTCATATGTAAATAACTACCACTGTCCTCCAGGAGAAGCTGCATAAGGCCAAGCTCAGATTACCACCACACACAACCCCCCAACACTCTGCGAAGTCTGTAGAAAACAAACTCTAAAATCACGGCTTCACCAAAACACTTTTCTCCCAACACTGAAACTCAAAAAGCCATGTAAGCGTGTGGAGCTGTCACTCCCTCACACAGAGACGTCCAGCAAGACAGTGAGAAATCAGCCCACTTGTGGGTTCCCCCAGGCACAGACCCATTTGCTTCGCCATCAAGAAGATGCTGCTATTTACCCAAGTCAGCCTTCTTTTCTCCCCTTTCCTTTTCATCCCTTCTCCTTCAACAATTCCTCAAAGCATTCTTTCAGGAGATACAATCTTTGACAGGAATACTTACCCTTTCAAATTTTCATGTTTGGCTTATCTACAAATCCATGACTTCAGATCAAAGTGCTCTAAAACTCTGAAGCCTGTGTTTCTTTCCAATGAATTTGATGGGTACTACCTAGGAGATGCATATCCCTTCCCTGGTACTTTAGTGATATCAGAATAAACACTGGAGATAATGGCAACACACCTCTAATCCCAGTGCTCTGGGAGGCTGAGGCAAGAGAATCACAAATTCGAGCCTTGCCTATGCAATTTAGTGACTTTGTGAGCTCCTGTCTCAAAAAAAAAAAGAAAGGGCTGAGAATGTAGCTCACTGCAAAGGCCCTGGGTTTAATCCGCAATATGTACCAACTCCCTCACAAAACAAGTTCAGAATAAGATAAATTCAGGTCACTCCCTCTCCAATCCTGGGCTTGGGTCGTTATCTAGAACTTTAACAGGCAAATGGTCACTAGCAGCAAGAAACACAGGGACAGGCACCCTCTCTACCTGTCCTCACCCAAATCCTACAAGTGAAGTATAAAGAACACAACACAAATCTTGATAAAGGTAGGCTAGCAAAACATACCCCAACCAAAAAAGCATCCAAGGGTACCATACAAACTAGTCTTCAGGGGTCAGCAGAGAGCACAGGCTCTCTGTCCAGCTTGCCAAACACTGGATGACTTGACTGATCAAGTGTGCCTCCTCTGAAGGTCTCCTGCTGGAACCCCACCCCACAGTTCACTTCCTTTCCTTCTTACTACTGATCCCCAGCTCCTTTTGTTTCTTCCAACCCCCATCCAGTGGAGCTGGGAGAACATATAGAACGTAACAGGTTTAGCGATATAAAATGCAGCTACATATTTTTCTTTCATTCCACCACTGACCAGGATTCCAACCTTCCGCTGTGCCCCAGCTCTACCTAAAAATTGTCCTCTGGCACCTTCATACTCTCCAGAGAACCACAGACCACCTCCTGCACTAACATACACCAGGTTCTCTCTAACAGCGTGTGCTTCACTTTGGCAACTCCAATACCTACAACCATCTGAAACCCCGATCTCACGGTGGACTCCCTGACTTCAGTTTCATTTCCGCATTAGGCACCCACATCTACGGACAAAGCTGGAACCTAACCCTCGTTTGAGACCATACGTCTCAAAAACCCTGCTACCCAACCCAGATTTCCCTTCCTGCCTATCATATTTTGTCTTCTTACTAACCAACAACTGCTCTTTGACCTTGGCCTCCTCTCTGCTTCCTTAAGCTCTTCTCCTTTTTCTTCACTTACATCAGCCGTCCTTTCCTTTGCACCCACTCAAGCTAGAATCCACGATTCATCACACTCAGAGCCACAGCTCCTCTCTCCCTCCTTCATGAAGTCTTAACTCTGAATGAATCAACTCAACCACTGGTATTCTCCATTCTTTTGCTGCTGGTCAGAAAAATTGGTGATCAGAAATCAACATGTCTAAAGCATGTCCAGAAGGTCTTTCAGAGACACCTTCTGAAGCATTTATGGGTAAAATGATTCAAGGCCTGGAATTTACTTCCAAAAATCCCAGCAGAAAAGGTGGAGGAATGGACAAGGATAGAAATAAAATGAGCTAGCCTGTACAGTGGTAACTGCTGAAGCTGAATAGTAGGTATAAGGGTGTTCGTCTTCTACTTGCTCTATTTTGAGTATGTCTGACATGTCCCCTAATAAAAAGTTTAAAAAACAAAGCCCCTCACATGAAAGATTTAATGGGATCTGTGCCAAAGATCACCCACAGATTACCTGATAGTCAGAAAATGAAAACTGTAATTTTACAATGAAGAAATCTGGCTGGGCTACTTTAACCAGTAGCCACATTTAGCATCAATAATAGTGGGACAACTGGGCCAGGCATTAAATGCCTCTTATCAGCTGCAGCATTTGTAAAAGATTTCATTCCCCCTTGAAATGTTTAAATCTAATCAAGCCTCCATCTCTAACTTATACTTCATAGAAAATACAGGGAAAAGAGGAACAACCTAAACAGTACGCAAGAAACAATCAGACAAATCCACAAGGTGAAAAGTGAATTCACATTAAAAAAAGCAATGTCTACAACTGAACCCACCATTTCCCACTCTGCCCATAATGAAACACATCCCCTTCTCTGGCTTTCCCACAGTCACCCAGGTTTCAAGTCATTCCTGATGTTCTCTCATCTCCTCTGGCGCTCATTTATCGCCACGTCTGCAAATTCTGCCTCCTCCATGTGTTAGACTCCGCTTCTCCATCCTCTGCCACTCTTTACCTCAGACCTGATCATCAATTGCTTAACTTAAGCAGCAGCCTCCTAAAAGCCATCTCCCTGTTCCAGTGTTTTCCTTTCTTCAAATCTACCCTCTTCACAATGAATGTAATCATTATATACTGCAAAGATGCACTAACATTTTTTTTAAATCTACCCTCTACCTTTCTTTCTCTGCATCTTTCTCTAACGCACATTTACGCACATCATTCCTGTGTTCAAACTTTTTCAGCAGCTCCACTGCCTGAGTAGTGCTTCCCAAAACGTGATGAACCACATGGCACTTGCCATGGGACACTACACTCCGGTGCAGTTATCTGGCAGGAGCTACAATATGATGGGCAATCACTTTTGATTCTTCCAAACCTCGTTAGATTAAGGAGAAAGTCTCTACTTGCTGCTTTTATTTCCCCAACACCTAATAATCTCTTAACAAGAGAGGACTTTCACGTTCGCTGAAAGTTTTTCAACTTTTTCCTGTTGGATTCTATCTACTTTAAAAATCACCTTCTGTTAGGGCAAATGATATTGATTTTTCACTTTAAGAAAATGAGATCATGTTTCCTTTCAAAACAAATGTAGGCTAGAAAACGATGTCATTTAAGCATTATACACATACAGTTCAGGTATCACTAAGAGGCCACAGCAATACTGTGAAGACGGTAAGCAGTGAATTAAACCTTGGAAAAACTGCTCTGTGGTTTAAAATTCAAGTTTCTCTGTGTGGTCCTGGAGGTTTCAAAATAAGTCTGGAGAAGCATTCCTCTCTCCTAAAACCGGGAAGGCCCTTGTCATTGCCTCAAAGAGCACAACGTGGCCCGTGTGAGGACGCGTAACTTCCAGTGTTAGGGGAGATTGGAGCCGTGAAACACTGGCCAGTCATGAAATCTCTCAGCAGGTCTCTCTAGGGACACTGACTTTCAGGTTCTGAGGCACCTTGTAAGAACCCTAGCTACCCTGAGGTTGCCAAGAAGGGATCACCTGGAGCAGGAAGAGGGGGTGAGAGGGAAAGCCCTTATGAGCAAGGAGGCAAACAGAGGACCTCCGGCTGAGTTTTCCTAGCCCACCTATCACACAAGGCGGTGAGTGAGCCTTCAGACGATTCCAGCCACTAACTAAAACTATATGAGAAGACCCTAAGCAAGACACCCAGAATCACGAGCCAACAGTAAAATAATTTGATGTTTTTAAGCCACTATGTTTTGGGGTAGGGACTGGTAGACAGGACGCTAGTAGATCTGCCTCAGACCTGCCTCTGTGGACTCATCTTGACTGTGCTCACTCCGTCCAGCTAAGGACAGCAAATTCCACCACTGCCTACCTCCCTGCACACTCTGCACTCACTGCTTCCCTCCCCGCTGTTTTATGCATGCCAGTCTTTCCACCTGGAATATCCCTTTCTGCCTTGTCCACTTAAAAAAATATGGCATCCTTCAAATTCCCCAACACCACTTCCTTTGTGAAACTGCGCCCTTGTGGTCCTCACTCTGCTCCCGCTGGCTGCTGCACCAATCCTGTGCTCCCAGGCCACATCTGCAGTGACACAGATCCCACTGCAGCACAGCAGCCTCCAATGCGCCTAGTCCACCACACTAAGTTCCTGCAGAGTGTGGGCTGCATGTCTGCACGCAGCTGGCACTGTGGGGGTCTACTGAGTGCTGGTCTGAAGTTTCTCCTCCTGCTTCCTTATTAGCCTATTTCCACTAACATTCCTGTCTGAGCTTCTGGCTGTCAGAGAAGAAAAGATGCCGGCTCAATCCTCTTCTCCTCGGTCTCCCAAACCCTCACTACCAGTTCCAGGCTTACTTATGCTCTGCCCATTGAATGAGGCTTTCTTTTCTGAATGCACTGACCCAGAACTAAAAGCTACCTTTAAAAATACATTTAGATAGAACCTGATTAACTTAGCGTCTAGGGTATAAGTAGGTCTTCCATAAACTGTATTCCTCTTCTGTCTGTCACTTCAGAAATTGTCCTTAGTCTGTCTTCTAAGCAGCCACATTTCCCCACATGTCTTCCTGCTGTCCCCCTCCCGAAGTCACACCCTTTCTGGGTCTTAACACTCCCTGGGACTGCAGCCCACTGACGCTTCATCACTCTGTCACTGACACCAGTTCCCATACATGCTTCTACTTTGGCCAGAATGAGCCAAATATGATTTTTTTAAAACTAGTCCTGGCTGGCCTCAAACTTGCAATATTCCCGCTTCAGCCCCTGAAGTATGGGATTATAGACGTGGACTAAAATGTCCAGCTTCAGTCAGGTATGACTTAAGGGAGAGGCTTTTGTGTCACAATGTGTAGGTCTAGTGCATTCATACAATTGCAGCTTTCCCAGGGGTACTGATGCAACTGTCCCCAGGCATTAAGAAAAACAATCTATACCAATAAAATAAATAAACAAAATTCTAAAAAAGAATCTGGCTTTGCTATGTACAGGGTAATATAGAAAATATCGAAACAAAAAAACAGCAAGAATTGGGAATCTAAGACTGGGAAGAATGGGTACAATTTTCAATTTGCTTCTCTCACTAAAGGCTTTTCTTCTTTGTAAACTGAATTAGATATGTTTCTTTTTTTTTTTTTTTTGGTTTTTCTCTGGTACCAGGAACCGAACTCACGACCTTGCACTTGCCAGGCAGGCGCTTTGCTGCTGAGCTAAATCCCCAGCCCCAAGATATGTTTCTTTATAAACGTAACATAAAATGTTTTTAATGGTTATAATATATTCTAAATAGGAAATATTAAAAGAATTTGAATATAGGTAATGTCAATTCGCTGAAACAATGATGTAAAAAGTTTATAAACTTTACATAAAGAATGAATGTAATAGGAAAGCGGTTATTAGTTTTTAGTCAAAATTTAATTCCATACTTCACTCAAAAAGCTAAATTAGTTAAAATATAAAAACTGGAACCATAGAACACTATAAGAAACCATTAAGTATCTTTATAATTCTGGTGAACGAAGAAAAATTGTTAAAGTATAACACAAAATTAAACTCAAAAGTCATGATAAGGTGAAAAAACATGAAGGAAAATATTACACATTTGCCTACATAAAAATTTAAAACATGTGAAATGCAAATAACTAGTATAAAACAAAATAAAAAATTAAGAAAAAAGTGGGAAAAATAACCAGCAACACATATATCAAAGAGTCCTAATGTAACATATTTGTAAGAACTCTTACAAATCTACAAGAAAAACAATGAACAACATATTTTGGCAGAATAAAACACAATAGAATAAAAACAAGTGTTGGAAAGCATAAAAAGATACACGATTTCACTAATAATTAAAGAAATCCTAATAAAGAAAGAAGTCATTTTTTACTTATCAGATTAGCAAAGATTGAAAGGATTTATAATATCCATGTTGGCAAGGGTGCAGCAGAATGAGGCACCTTCACACACTGTTGAATTAAAAGTTGACGCAACTTCTTTCGAAAGCAGTTTGGCAATATTTATTAACATACACGAGTACAGAGTACATCCTTTGATGAGCAAATCTTCCCTTCTAGGAATTTAGCTTAAGGAAATGCAAGTACTAGAACATACGGGCAAAGACAGCTGTTTGCTGCTGTTTATAGCAGCTCTGTTTATAATAGGAAAACTGGAAACAACTCAAATGTCCATCATTAGGAACTTGACTAAATAAACTACCAATATGATATATCTATCTGAAGAAACACAACATATATCTATCCTGTTAAAAGTGATGTAAGGATAAGGAAAAATACCCACGTGAATTATGAATAAATTATAAATTTTAGTACAGTATTGTATGCTTTTCCCTATTGTAGGAAAATATGTAATACAAAATTTGCCATTTTAATCAGTAAGTGCACTTACTCAGTACCATTAATTACACTCACAGAGTTGTGCAATCACCACCATTTCCAAAACTTTTCCATTACCCCAGTAACTACAACCGTTGAGCAATAACTCCCCATTCTATCCTCTCTCTAAGCTCTAGGCAACCTCTAATCTACTTTCTGTCTATGAATTGTCCATTTCTAGATATTTTATTTCAGTTAGCACAATGTCTTCAAGGTTCATCTATGTTGTACGATGTACCAGAATTTCATTCCTTTTTATGGTGGAAAAAACTTGCATTATAGATGTACATATTTTGTTTATTCACGCATCAGGTAGTGACCAGTTGGGTTGTTCCCACCTTTGGGCTACTATGAATAATGCTGCAGGGAAGACTGGCATTCAAGGACCCTGTCTTCAATTTTTGAAAACAGGTTCCTCTAGGTACACACCCAGAGGGCAATTGGTGGGTCACGTGGCACTTTTAGGCTAAGGAGTAACCAAACTGTTTTTCACAGTGGCTGTGCCACTTACCTCCCCACCAGCAATGTACCAAGGCTCTAACTTCTCCACATCTTCACCAACATGTTTTGTTTTCCAATTTTTGTTCAAGTATAATCTTTTTTACAGAAATTAATATACAAATTTTTTTTTTGTACCGGGAATCAAACTCAAGACCTTGCACTTGCCAGGCAGGTGCTTATGCCACTGAGCTATATCCCGGCCCTACAAATGTATCTTTAAAATATAACAGTCTATGATTCTGCTTCTGGAGTGTGGTGGTTAACTGACTGTCAACTTGAGTGGGAATGCCCAGCTAATTGAGTCAGCGTGGTTTCAGACATGGAACACCTACTTTAGGGAGGACTGCTGTCCCAATGGTATAAAAAGGAGGAGAACCAACAGGAGAGGTTTCAGCTGAGCTTCGCTGTGGCTGATGGTCCTCATGGAGATTTGGCTGTTCTCTTTGGAGAAGCCCTGATCTGCCTTGGCCTTGGGCGACCTCTCTTGGCTTTGGGCACAGATTCTTCAGCTCCCAGCACGGGCCTTTTGGCTATGGCTCAGACTCTAGCTTCTAGTGCTTGACCCTTTGACCTTCAGGCACAGATCCCTGGTAGATTTTTCACCCTCCTGATGCAGACTCCTGGGGGTCACTGCTGTGGGCTCCAGGCTTTCAGCTGAATTCTTTGGCTCTCTAGTGCTCAGCAGATCTTTTGCACTCTTCTACATTTGCCTCGGTGGACGGCTATGGTAGACCAATCTTGTGAATTTCTGAGTCCTGCATTAAATCTGACTCAGAGAAAGTGCTTTCAGGAGCCTTGCCCCAGCCCTGTAAGCTCTTGTAAGCGCTAATACATAGCGCATGGCTTTATAGCAGAGACTCATAGTCTTCCTTTTATATTCTCCATTTTTGTAAAAGTTTTTAAAACACAGGTTGCTTTTATTTAAAAAAAAAAAAAAAAAAAGCATTAGAAAAAAATTAGCCTGAGACAGTCTCATGCTTGCTTGCTAAGCTGAAGCCACAATTATTGTGTTAGGGACAAAATAAGGTCCTAAATCAGCAGCAATGAAAAGACCCGAGTCCAGTCCTAACTGCCACCACAGACACTTAAGTTTTCTCACCTCTGAATTTCTAGGCCCTGGGGACTGGACCTGAGCTCCCAGGTACCCACCACACCAAGCTCCCAGCTCTTCACGCTGCAGGAATGGGCCAGAGCTGTGTGGTCATACCGATACCAACCACACGGCACACCGCGGCCACAGGAGCCCCAGGTTGCTTATCTCAGGCTACAAGTAGCTGCCTCCTTACTCATGTCTCACATGATTAGACTGCGCAGCACTGGGTCAGGTAAGCTTCAGTACTCCTCTCCACATAGAAACAGAAACTGTGTTTATGTTAAACTAATGCAGGAAGCTAAGGAAAAGGAGAGCCATGGGGAAAACCCAAAAGCCACTGACCGCAAAGTAGCGAATGAAGATCCTCTCCTCAAAAGGGAAAAGATTCTGGAAACAAACATGCCAAGGAAATCAGGGTGGTTTAGATTTATTAACTCACCTGAGGCCATGGGTACTGAAGTAGACAGCAAGGGGTACTGTCTGTGGCCATGCTGCGTCAAGAGAATCCCAGGGTCACCTGCTTGGGCTGCGACAAGCGGAAAACCTGACCTCAGTGGGAAGAGGCACTGAGGCCTGGGTAAGTGAAAATCAAATGCAATTTTCTCTTCCAGGTGTTTTCAGCCTTTCAACTGCCAACTGTGGACTTTGCCCTTGAAATTCAACTCCTGAGCTAAAAAGATAATCTCCCAGGCATGTCCTGTGTAAACGTGGCTAATCAACAGAACACACTCAGTGCCTAGCCTGCTTGCAGTTCCTAAAACAGGCCTGCCAGCCAAGAGGCTGTGTCAAGGGCAGGGGGAAGCTTTTCCTGGCTTAAATGTCACCTACTCTGATGCAATCGAATGCCCAAGGTGGGTATTTTCCAAAAATCGACAAGCAGCTGTTTAGAAATAAGCACACACCTGGAAATCTCACCCGGAAGGGATATGGATACCGTGAGAAGAGTCATTGTGAGCGAAAGCACAGATTTTAAGCAGACTTTGTTGATATTACAGAGCAAGCCACCAAAGAACTTCTGAAGTGTACACTTATAGACAGGAAATTCTAGGTTAGTAAAAGCAAGCAAGCCAGTAAACATCTGGTCCTCAAATCCTTATTGCATCTCAGCTACAAGCCTCTTTAGCACTGGTTCTCAAAGTGGGGTTCCAAATCAGTAACAGAAGCAGCATTTGCAAATTCATTAAAACTGCAAATTCTCAGGCTCTATTTCGGACTTAAGTGAACTGGAAAGAAAGTCTCCAGGTGAGTTTGGTGTACGTTCAAGTCTGGAAAGCACTACTGTAAGCTCCAGAGAGCCCTGCCACATGGAGTTCAGACCCCCAGCCCTACACTTCCCTTATATTCTGCTCTAAATGAATTGTGAGGATCTGGATTATCACCTCTCCAGTTACACCCAGTGAGACAGGCAAGATTTCTCCCGCTCCAGTTGTGTCTTCTACATGGTCTCAGAGGTTTGTTTTCTACAATCCCAACCAACTGTGCTTCTTTCCTATTTTCAGAAGAACAGTGAGTCCCCAGCTCCTAAATGGTTCAGGCCCTTTAAGATTCGACCTCAGCCAATCTTTCCAGTCTCATCCTCTAACTCATCTGTATGTCTGTGCTTATGGTAGGTGACCACTTAATGTCTTCTCAGTGAATCTGTGTTAAAAATATCCTCTCAAGGCATCTTCCCCCACACTGGTCTTTTCCTTCAAAAGCAAGGTAGTTATTAAAACAAATGAGGATGGAGACAGCAAAATAGAATCCAATTACTTACAAAACTCTCTGCATCAGGAATTGATGCTACATATGAAATTCAGTCTTCCCTGACTCTGCCCTTTGCAGACTATTCCATCTCAGCAGGCTGACTAGGAACACAAAGGAATGAGAGTTTATAAATACTCTGCATTTTCACTTCAGAATCCTGGGCCTTGATTTATAGAATCCAAAAAGGAACAGTCCCTTTAGAAAAAGAGTTATCTACAAATAGAAACGAGTCACTATTCCATTTCCAAGACGTCAGAATTGTGGCCTGATGGGTTTTCTTTCCTCAAAGATTCCCACCAATCTTGAGACTCTAGAAGAGACCTACAAAACTAGGAAATGGGGCGTTCTACTGACAAATTACTCGAGTTCTCCAAAAACAAATTCTAGCTCCTTCCTATCAAAAATGCCACTTTTTCACTACATAAAATAGGAGAAGACATAATCTAAAACATCTAACTGTTCATGGGGTGTTAATGTGAAGGACCATCATGCTTCCTGACCGGATTAAGAGTGGATACTCAGGTTATCTGTTTGAGGTTCTACCATACTCCCTACACTATTTTTTACACGGACCAGCAAAATCTCTATTTTGCCAGGTACTCCTTTCAGGGAAAGTTGAAAATTATTCATTCAATTCTATGAACATTCAAAAAAAATCTATTCTAGCTTCTACTGGATAGAAAGGAGCACCAGACGGTAAATAACAATTTTGGGTGGGGGGAATGATACATAGTATTTTAGATAACTAGCAGGAACTGCATACCCTATATCAGCCAGAGTGCAGGTATAGAAGAAACACATACTCTGGGATCTCAGGGACTTAGATTTAAATTTTTAAGCAAGTTAGCTATTCTGAGTTTCTGCAGACATCAGGACATCAACAAATTCACTCACAGATGGCTGCGGGTGTTTGTTAAAATGACACAAAGATGTCTAGTATAACATGATGCCTACAATAGAATTAGCATCCTACTAATGATATACCATAAACCTAAAATATGCAGAAAACTGTAAAACACGCAGTCCCAAGAATTACGCAGAACAGATCCACTTAAATTCTGTTGGCTGGGTAGCCACATGCCTACCGTTAAACAAGATCATTTGCTGACCCGTACTTTCTCTTGATCCTTCTCAATCAGGTTCAGTGTTCCTCTTTGCTAGCCATACCCCCCAAACTTCCATACTTTATTCCAAGTTGTGCCACAAACTGAGAATATCCACCTTTGATGCTGGTTTCTCTAAGCCCCCCAACAATGGCCAAAAGGCTATATCTGAATAAGCCCCCCCAACACCTTATACCCTCTGTGCACTTGCTTCCTATGTCCTGACAACGATAACTTCTTTTATGCACACTCAACATGTCAAATTCTTTCCCATGTCAGGGGCTCTGCTCAGTGAATCAGTCTTAAAAATAATCTGAAAAACATCCTCTCAAGGCATCTTCCCCAACCACAGATCTTTTCCTTCAGAAGCAAGGTGGTTACTAAAACAAATAAGGATGGAGAGACAGCAAAGCAGAATCCAATTACTTACAAAATAGGAACAGTCGTTGCCTTCTCCAGGAATATACTTCCCCCAAATCTGTTCATTTGTGGCTTCTCATCCTTGAGCTCAGAGCTCAAATATCACATTCTCAGAGAGGCTTTCTCTAACCTCTCAGGTTGCTGTTTCTCTCTCTCTTTTACACCATCTTTATCTCCCCCACTTCTTCACTATCTTTATCTCATTTATTTGTTTACTTGTTTATTGACCCGCTTCCCCACTATACTTTAAACTTCCTGACAAGGTCTTTGCTCTCTTGGCTATCTCTACATCCTTAACATACGGAATAGCAGCTAGAACAGAATGGACACTCAGTGTATATTTACTGAATGGATAAATTCAGTTTTTCTCCTTTTTTGTTGTTTTTCTGAGTTTGTTTGTTTTTTTTGAGACAGGGTCTCACCATATGGTTCTGGCTGGCCTTGAATTCCTGTCAATCCTCCTGCCTCAGCCTCCTGAATAAATTCAGTTTCTGGAAGAGAAGCAGGAGTAGATCCCCCTTTTTTGTCAACTAATAGTGACAGTGGAGATGAGATTCCAAGGAAAGACTACAAGTTACAGGAAGAGCTGAGGATAAACCCTTAGGGAAATAGTCACCAGCAAACAGTCATCCTAGCCCTATCTACTAACAAAACATTAACTGCTATAGGGGCTCCAGAGCTCCGGGTGTTGCAGTCCCCAGGGTTTTCTACTTTATACTCCTACCAGTGAGGCCGTGCAGATGTGTATCTACCTTAAAATTCTGCATGTGAAAACAAGTCTGTAGATTGCTGATTTCAAAACCCCCTGGACTTATCAAATAGTTGTGTGGGTTCTGAGATGGGAAAAAAAGGCTTTTAAAATTTCCATTCGCCCAGCATGGTGGTGCATGGGAGGCTGAGGCAGGAAGTCTGCTAAAAATTCACATCTAGCCTGGTCTACATATTGAATTCAAGGCCAGCCCGAACTAACAAGACCCTGTCTCAAAACACAACCCCCACAAAAAATTCTATTTAATGAGATGTAAATAAAACACAAATTTCCAGTTGTTTTCTTTTTAACTTGACCCCTGCCACTTCCTCTTGGCCACTTACTCAGAGTAGAGTTAAGGAAACCACAGCCCTTCTTACCACCAGTAACCCCACAGCTGGCTCTCCCAGCACAGCTGGGCTTAACTCAACCCTGATCAGCAGGGATGACTCACACCCAGAGTCCATTCCTACATCTAAATGCAAACGGGTGAGTGAGTGAGAATATAAGGAACTTCTGCACATTCTATAGTCCAAAGCCCCAAGTCTCTGAACACTGCAGCTGAGTCAGTAAAGCCAAAGAGTCCAAGCCAAGGTCACTGCCATTGCCACGATCATCTCCGCTGTTCTAGTATTTTCCTGCCACACCCATATAGAGTTCTCTGTAGCTGCTAGGGTCAGTCACCGTCTTTCATTTTCTTTCCCTATTTCCATTCCGTTCTGGCAAGTGACATAGCATAAAGATACACGGGTCTGACCTTCTTGTCTAAAGATAATGACTACAAAGTCCCATTGTGGTTTCTATATGTTCATAGTCTTCACCATCTTTTAATTATTCCATCAGAACATATGGTAGGTCATAAATTGCTCATAAATGAAATAGCTGTGGTATGATTTTGTGCCAAGGAAACTTACCTCCAATATGGAGCAAGGGGCTTGGTTTTGATAGCTGTAAGTATCATCAAAGCTGATATTCTTTCTGATTTACAGGGAGCGACTACAGAATCTGAGTCCTGCCTAAAGGACCTACCAAAAGAAAGCTACAGACGCAGTAGGATATCTGACCTTAAATCGACAGAGTTGGGTCCTCTAAAGCAAAAAAGAATCTTAAATTATACACAGCCTCACTCAAAGAGAAAATCTGTGAAGCACCTATTCCCTGGAACTCCCTGTTATACCATAGGCTTGCCTGGGTTGAGCAGTCCCATAAATTGGCACTGTTGATATGACCTTTCCAGGCAATATTTCAACAAGAGATAACAAGAAAGCTGAGAGCTTTGGTACCACTCAAAGGAGATTTGAAGGACTTAAAACACTGCTAAATTTGGCAGCAAAAGTTCCAGTTTCTTGCAGTTGGAAAAGGAAATCTCTTTATAATTACACTAGTAGATAAGGAACTACTCCCTCTCTTCAGAAACAGATTATAACCTCCTCAGAGGCCCCACTCCTGTGGGAGGGGTCACAGTGATTACTGCTGGGCATGTGTCACCTGGGGCTTCCCAAGATGTCTCACCGAAAGACACAACGCCCGGAGCACGTCTTGATAGAACTGCCTTAGTCATAACCACTTGCCCAGAGATACCTGCTACTCTTTAATACCTAGACCTCTCTGACTGAGTTTCCACTCTGCCTCAGCCTCCTCCCAACCCTTCCACCTTTTATCCTGCTCTCCCATGCAGGGTTTTCCCATGTTCCTACTCCAGTGAATAAAACATGGTACCCATCAGAGAGGGTCCTCTCAGCCTAGATCCACCTCTGATTTGGCCAGATTCCCCCTCTGGTTTATGTGTTTCTTTACAAAAGCAAAGTACAAGAGCTCTGATCTATATACCAATCAGAAGACTCCGCTGTTCTGCTGATGTTAATTATCTACCCAAGATGTAAAGAAAGGGCACACCGTCTCACATTTTTCACCAGAACAAACCCCACAGACTAACCACAAAGAAACACTGCTCCGTTTACAAGAGAATAATAAACACAACAATAATTGCTAATATTTTATTCGGCAACAATGTAAGAGGTACTAACTTTAAGCACTTTTCTTTTGGGTTTCCCTACCACCCTGTGAGACAGTACTTATACTGCCTTGATTTTACAGACGAGAAAGCAAGCCATGGACAAGCTAAGTGACATTACAAAGCTCAGAACCTAGTAAGCAGCAGAGCCAGAATTTGAACCCAGTCTGACCTCAGAGTCCAGACTCTAAACATCACTCTTGTTGGATGGCTCTCCCTGTAACAGATTTGTCTTTGAGTATCAATGGATCACTGACCTAAAGAAGAGAGGGTCACTCTGAGAACAGTGCCATTTTTCTCCCGTGAGGGAAGGAAACCATAATGGCAGTATTTATTCACACTTTACAGAACAGTACTAATTCTAAGTATACACAGCAGAACAAATAAGTACCCGAAGTATCTAATGACCAAAATTTTCCAAGGATTTTTTTTTTTTTTTTTTTGGTTTTTCTCCGGTACCGGGAACCGAACTCACAACCTTGCATTTGCCAGGCAGGCACTTTGCCGCTGAGCTAAACTCCCAGCCCCCAGCTAAACCCCAGCCCCCCAAAATTTTCCAAGGATTATCAAGTGAAACACACCTTCTTTCTTAATAACTGGTACTTTCTGGCATACTAAGGGCCAGGGCCTCCTTGAAGTTGTAACCAAGCCCTTTGCACCTGAGAAGTTTCCAGGTTCCACGTTATAGGAACCAATTCAAAGTGCTTCCTAGAATCCAGTTGATGGGGTTAAAAGTTACTCAAACATTTTTCAAGCACAAACTATGTATGTTGATCATTTGAGGAAATAAACAGCATGCAAGAGTAAACTTAATTCACAGAACTTCTGGAAATCTAGTTGGAAAGATAAGACATAACACTATACATTGAAAGGTCAAGTCAAAATATCAATGAGATAGTCTCTCCATACCTTCTACTTTCTAGAAGAGGAAAATGAAACCTAGAGAAGACAAAATTATTTCCCTTAAGGTCAGGCAGCAAGTCTAAAATACAATCAGAACTGAAATTCCAACTCAGATCTGCTAACTACCTGGGGAGGGTGTTCTGCTGCTATGTACTAGTGGAAAAAGTCCTAGGATGTAGACGCAGCAGCTAACATTTACTGGGAGCATATTTGGGTCCAGAACTACACTGAGTGCTTGACTTACATTAAAAGTCATTTAGTCAGGTGTGGTGGCGCATGCCTGTGATCCCTGCACTCCGGAGGCTGAGGCAGGAGGATTGTTGCGAGTTTGAGATCAGCCTGGGCTACAAAGTAAGTTCAAGACCAGCCTGAACTGCACTGTGAGACCCTGTCTCAAAAAGAAAAAAAAAAAAAAGTCATTTAACCCTTACAACAGCCCTTTGAGGGGGTAGGTGACTACCCCCAATTTATAGATAAAGACAATGAGGCTTACAAAGGGTAATTCACCAGAATTCCATAGACAGTAAAAGGAAAAGCCAGACTATGAACTCTCCGAGCTGGCCCCAAAGCCTGTGCTCTAAGCTGGGTCTTCAAGGACACATGGCTAGCGTGTGAGGAGAGAGCCGAGGAAGCCTGTGTCCAGAGCACTGAGCACCGACTCCAATGTGGGAAAGGCCTCCAACCCAAGGTCAAGCAGGACTCAGGGCCCCGTATGGACTGGCCAGCAGGCAAGCGGCAGGCAAAAAGAACTTCTGGAAGCTCTCCCCTGCTCACGGAGGGCAGGCATCCCACAGGAGGATGAAGATGCAGCTGTGAGGCTGGGTTGAGAAGGACTCCCACAGAGACCTTCCTGGAGCCTTGGCAGATGCACAGAATACAAGAAACAGGGAGACCGGTCATTTGAAAACAGGAAGGAGCTCTAGAGATGGAGGGAAGGGGGCAGAGGGGAGGAGAAGAGAAATAAAAATATCTAAGATATATTAAGTACATGTACCTACTCCCTAACATGAATGTAAATGGTACATACTGCAAACATCTACTAATAAAATTTTTTAATTAAAAAAAAACATAGGGGCTGGGGATTTAGCTCAGTGGCAAAAGCGCCTGCCTGGCAAACGCAAGGTCGTGAGTTCGGTTCCCGGTACCGGAGAAAAAACCAAAAAAAAAAAAAAAAATTAAAAAAAAACATAAAGTACAAACTACTTCTAAAAGAACTGGATATGTTCCTAGTGAAGTGACCCCAACATGACAGACACCAGCCTTCCCCTCCAAAATGCTGCTCTAAATTAACTATTACTGTATAATGGAAAGCATTCAGCATTTCCTATGTTCCAGGCATTGAGACAGATTTTTACAGCTTTACATGTATCGTTTCATTTAATCCTTACTGTAACTCTGACAAGCTAAGTACCATCATTATATCCATTTTACAGATATCTCAGAGAAACTGAGATACAGAGATTAAATAACTTGCCCAAGGTCATACAACTAGGTCATGTTCTAAACCAAGGCCTCTGAGATGCCCAAACACCAGCTCCTAAGTATTGCACTGTACACACATAGGTAAGATGCTTGCTGCAAGCGCAGATGGGTCCACCACAGGTGCTTTAAGGCACACCACACTCATTGGGCACCTAATAGTCATGGAGTC
The DNA here is from genome assembly GCF_000276665.1 of Chinchilla lanigera. Classification (NCBI taxonomy): domain Eukaryota; kingdom Metazoa; phylum Chordata; class Mammalia; order Rodentia; family Chinchillidae; genus Chinchilla; species Chinchilla lanigera. The sequence continues at coordinate 24,568,198 of NW_004955414.1, forward strand.
ACTGACAGTTGAACAAACACACTACAGGTTAATTCACTTAAAAAGCTATAAAACTCAATAGGGTAAGAACACCAAAATTCACGCAGCAAAGCTAGAGTTCTAAAAACTAGCTGACTTTCTGTGGTTTCCCCAATTTTTCCCTTCCTTACACTCTCACATATCCCATCCTTTGACAATCTCAGAGAAGCGGCAACACAGGCCTAGAACCCTCACCCTCCTTGTAATCCAGTACTATAGCCGGCTCTTTTCCACCACTCAGACAGAGCATTAAGTCTACTTCTAAGAGCAGAACTTTCCTCCTTCTTCTTGGCCTAAAAGCATGAGATGGTCATTATCCCTCCCATCCAAACCCCAAACCTCAGCAGGTCTGTTTCTTCTCTTAATCACACTGACAGAGGTTACCACGGGCGGGGGCGATTAGGACAATACAACATCTAATACAGCATATATGGGAATATGTGTCTCACTTGACATTTGTTTTGGATCCTCCCCAGCTCTTGGCCCAGATGCTCTGCATTCACTGACTTCATGGATAAACAGACCAAGAGGGCACATGTGGCACCACAGAAGCCTCTGAGCCAGACAACAAATGAACGAGGGTGTCAACCTCGATGTGAGCCACGCAGCTTCCCAGTGTTTGTTAAGAGGGAACAGCACTGTCTGCTTGGGCCCCTGGGGACAGGGCGGCCTCTATGCTGTGAAGGCCACCTTCCTCCCTCCACCTGCTGCCCCTGAGAACTACTTTCTCCTCCCCTCCCCCACCCCCTTGCCTGGGTCCTTTCTCCTGTTTTCTTCTAGTAATCTTCTGCCTGTACCAGATCTTGTCCCCTCGACCCTTGGTATAGCTCACTGTTTTCAGGTTCCAACAGTCCTCCACCCACCATGCGGCTTCCTCTAAGTCAGCCTCGGGCTCACATACAATCCCCTTCGGCAACCACAGGGCACACAGAAGAGTCTGGGTCTTTGAAAAACTCACATACAATCCCCTTCGGCAACCACAGGGCACACAGAAGAGTCTGGGTCTTTGAAAAACTGGGTGGTTTCATGACAAATGCTTACAAAATAAGGCAGTTCTATACCCTGAATACATATAGTTCACCCTTTTATAGGGACAGTGAAATCAAACAGTCAGGCAATTTTAGATGAGAAGAACATCATGACAGTTTCAGCAGCCCCAGACAACAGTGTATTCCTTACACTGGAACCAAGGAAAACGAGAGAAGGGATCTTTGGAGAAATTCTTCAATGAGGTGTGTAGTCTGGACTCATTTAACACCTTCCTCTCCCCTCAAAATACACACGCATAGACACACATGCAAACAGGCAGACAGACACACACACACACACATACATCTCTAGGAGTTTTCTAAGGCATGTGGCTAGAAGGAGACCGCATGTCCCAGGTTTTTCTATCGACACAGTATTACATAGCACATTTCCCCAAGGCGGATTCCCGCAGACTTCTCCTCCACCCACCCCTGAGACGGAGGCTCACAGTGCCTCCCCTCCAGCATCAGGGATGCACAGACTCCCTTTCTACTCCCAGAAGAACGCACACACTAACGCAAATTTTCCCATCGGCTTTAAAAGAGAAATCTCTGCCAACCCTGCCAGATGGTCTCTGTTTTTTTTTTTTTTTTTCCCTTTCATGCCCTCCTGCCCCTTCTCCACTTTCCATGGTCCCTCTAACTCAAAGAACTCGATTATCTGCCTGTAGATTCCCCTACCCCACCCTCAGCCCCCAAGCCAGTGCAGAAGAGGCACAGCGGAGAGGCCAAGCCAGAGCCGGGCAGGGAGGGCTGATCCTGCCCTCCTCCGGGCCCAGATATGCGTTGCCTTTGCTTACTGGCTGCCTCAGTACGCTCTTTTGGGCCCAAGAGTAGAAATCTGGAGTCACCAGGGCAGTGACAGCTAATAGCCAAGAGAATCCCACTCCTCCACAGGAACTCAGACTCTCCCACCTCCCTCAGGCACCAGGCCACCTCCCCTAAGTGGTTTTAGCATCCGATGCAGTTGGAAGTGGCACTTAGCCTCTTAGGTTCCAGGCCACGATCCTTGGAGTTTGGCGTGCCTCCCCGAAACGGTTCACCCAGCCCTTCATTTCACGGGTAGAGGCCCAGCCAGCACAGCCGAGGATGCCCCTGGCCTATTCTCCAAGGCATTTCAAAGTTTCAACTCCTTGGATGACTGATTATTCTGATTTTTGAGAGAAAGAACCTAGGAGGAGAGTGTACAGGGAGGAGAGCAGAGGAAGGGGGAGAGAGGGAGTGAGAACAAGAATGTTACTTTTTAATCCTTAAGGAACAGAGAGGGATCCAATTTGTGACTCAGCTCTGGGAAGCAGACTGATGGGGAGTGGGGAACAGCTGCAGCCCAACCTAAGCTGTGGACAACTTTTTCAGGCCTTCCAGGCTATTGTTCTCTCAGTCACCTGGAAGGAGAACACTGCTGCTTTTTCAAACAAAGCAGAATAAAACAACAAAAAAGACAATCCTGCCTATTTGAGGTCTGTGTGAGGCTTCTCTCAGACACTAGTCTGGGGTACGGCTGCCAGGTTTTTGCCTGTCTCAGCCCCAAAGGCTGAGACTGCTGAGGGGAAGGAAGGTGTCCCTAGAACACCACATATCTTACAGGTTCAGAGGACAGATCTGGGATGCCCTTGCCCGGAGTTTCCCTGCCCCTGCTATTCCCTTCCTTGGCACAGGCCCATGACATAGCCCCGAATCTGCCCTTGGAATTCCCACTTCCTTGTTTTTCTTTTTAATCTCCCCCTAAGCTACAGCTTGCCTTACAAGTTCCTGAAAGAGCTGCCCAGCCCTAACAAGACCTTCAGAGCAAGAACACTTTTTATCACTTAGAACCCTATCGTTCAAACCGACCCCTCTGCCCACTCAAGACAGTTTCCCTGGGAGAACCTAGCAGGACAAGGGAAGCAGCCCTGGCATCCAACAGCTTCTTTTCCAGCCAGTCAAATGCATGACACTGTAACTATAAGGACACTGGAAAAGCAAAGGATCTCTTGGAACCCCTCTCCTCTATAATACATGAGCTGAGCGACCTATGGAAAGTCTTATCCTTGAAGGTTCACTTGTGAGACTCGTCTACAATGAAACTCTCTGACCCAAAAAAAGCCCTATTTCTTTCCTTAAACATCTCAAACAGGTATTTAGGGATTTTTCTCACTTTGATTTATATGTGTACAAGAGTATATGGCACTTTATAAATGGGGCAACCAGAACACAGAAGCAAAGTGACTTTCTAGCAGACAGCTAGACCATTGCTTAAGTTTCCATTCATAATCTGTTATATTATTGAGGATTTGATCTACTTGAAAATACTTTCATAGAAACTATCCCATTTGCTCCTCCCAACCATGAAGTAGTTATTATCATTATCTCTATGATACAGCTAATATCCTAAAGCCTATATTAGTTAGGTACTCAATTGGAAAGTAGCAGAACCCAGTGATGGATTCACATCTTCTAACCCCAAGTCATTATTCTTTCTTCCACTGCAGAAGAAACATGACCGGATGTGGTGGTGCATACCTATAAGCCCAGGACTCAGGAAGTTTAGGAAAGAGGATTTCCATGATGTCAAGGCCAGCCTGGGCTACATAATGAGTTCAAGGCCAGCCGAACTACATAGTGAGACCCTGAAGAAGGGGAAGGAGGGGGCGGGCACAAGTACGGGAATGGAGAATCCCTAACCACATCCCCATGAGTAGAGAAGACTTGAAATTTTGGACTTGCATTGCCCCCAAGGGACCACTGAGCTCAGAGACTTCTTCCTCTTTAATCCCAAACAACAGCACTATGCCATATCCCTCCAATAAATAGAGGTTTCAACCAAACAGAAGCTCCCTGGAATGTATCAAAAGGAGGAATTAACTTTAGAAGTGGCCTGTCTGAGGTTCAGGGCCACTCAGTTCACCCTTGCGGGCCCTCAGGCCACAACACTGATGCATACATATACACATCTGGGGAGCCAGAATCAAGGATATGGCCAGTGCTTGCATTGGCAAGCTGACCCGAAGTTAATCAGAGGGCCCCCTCATTGTTTGCCAGAATACAAAAGACATTCTGTTCAGAAAGTTCAAGAAGAAAAACCCAAGAGCCAGGACAGCAGCTGTTCCTTCATCCCACTAAGAAAAACCAAAAGCATCTACAAAACTCCCTGAGACCCAGGAGTAAGTTTAAGATAGAACATGGCTGCAGGGGAAGCACATCTGCCGGGTCTCTCCTGCAGGGACAGTCTGCAGATTCATCCTCCTAATAATATCACTCCTAATAATATCAATGATCGAATTACCTCATCCCTTTTTTGGGAGGGTCTTCCTTCCTGGGCCACAATGAGCTTCTAACACACTACTCCTCTAAGTGAGAACAAGGTTTATCAAAATTTAAGACAATCAAAGTAAAAGGAGTACACAGAGTAGATTCTGCAAGCCTGAGATTAGATTAAAATATTAACCAAAGGAATCCACTGGCACAAGTACAGTGCCTCTCTTTCCCCAGCTCCTGGCAGCTGAGGTGCTAAGAGCTCACTCTGCAACATCTGAATAAGACACTTCCGTGCAGGCCTGCCAACCCCAAGACAGCTCCATGCCACATGACTCAGGAAAGCCCATGACCCACCTTATTAATGAGGAAGGACAGCTTGCCTCTTACCAAGCTACCAGGTAGAGAGAACCATGCTACCAGCTCCGATATCCCTATGACAGTCCTTCGGTCCCACTAGCCATTCCAGAGGGACTTGGAACTCACCACAGTTCCTCACTGAGCTTAATGAGCTTCTTAATTTTTTTTTAATAGGTCAGACATACCACCAAAAGACAAATCAGAAGAAACTAAGCCCCTCTGAAGACACTGGAGTTTCCGTGTGAGAACTACAAACAATGCTAAGGACTTTTTTTTCCCACATAAATGAATCTTCCTGTAAAAATATCCTGTGATTCTGGACTAAATAAAAGTAAAATAATGCCTTCTAGAGTGAAGCCTAAACACTTCAGGTTCAGCAAGAGTGAGATCGGCTTGATTTGCAAAGTCAAGAAAATTGGCTGTTTCCCTCCTCCTGGAGCTAATAGAATCCAACTGTTGGAACATGACATCATTCCGGAGCCCCAAACCCTGAGCAGAGAGTACAGACACTCGACTGCCGCCCAGAAAACAGCGCAAAACTAGGGCCAGGAAAGGAGAGGAGCAATCGAGTCTGGAGCTGCCCTTACCTGAAAGTCCCGGTGCTTTCCTGCCCACTCCATTCTCGGCAGAGTCTGGCTCACTCCACAGCCCGTCAGAGAGCCCAGGGCCCCCAAATCTACTGGCTTAAGCCCCGATACCTGCCGCGAGCTTCCCACAGCTCCTTCCTCTGACCTTTCGTGGTGCTCCTTCCAGCCAAGTGAGCAGAGCGCTGCGGGCCGGCCAGGCCAGTTGTCATGGAGACCCCGTCCTCCCGGCGGCGCGGCGCGGCGCGCAGGGGCAGGGCGCAGGCTCACACTGCACCAGGAGCGAGAGAGTGCGCGCGCTCTCTCTTTCTCTCTCTCTCTCTCTCTCTCTCTCTCTCTCTCTCTAACTCAGTTCTGGGAGACTTCTATGAAATCGCACTGTCTTTTGATCAGCTCAGTTTTTGCACGCATTCCACGCCTCTTACCTCCCTTCCAGTCAACCAGGGGCTCTAGACTGTTCCTGGGAACTTGCTTGAGCAGCTCGGAGGGGAGAAGGGAGAAGACAGTGAGCGGACTTGTTTTTCTCCCCACCAGTGTCTCATTTTTTATAACTTGGAAGAATCCCCGCCGGGCGGGCGGGGAGGGAGCTAGCTGGAGCTCTTGGAGGGGAAGCAAGCCCTTCCTCTGGGTCCTGAAGACGGGTTAGGAGGAACCCTGATGCACTGCCTTGACTTGTTTGTGTTGCTTGGGATTTTCCGGCAGCGGTCGGAGCGGAAATGCACACACATCCCAGGAGCTCGCCTGGACTGGCCTCTCTGCTTACCTTGCTGCCTGTCCGGGTCGTGGAGATGGCTTTAACCAGTACAGGGACTCATGGTACTACTGCTGGAGCCTAAGCAGTCTCTCATCTTCCTGCAATGGAGAGGAAACACACTAGGTCAGGGCCAGTAGGAGTCCTGGGCAAGTTCAGAGTCACACCCAGGGCAACAAATACGATACAAACACAGCCTCCTCTACCCTGCCCGGAGACCTGCAGATACCTTTAGGTCTCCTGGGCACAGCTGTCCAAAAGCTAGCTCAGCAGGCTCTCTGTGTACACTCCTGCCTGTAGCTCTCTTACAGCTATTATTTTGTTTTTTTGAAATACAGTGGACAGATAGGTTTATGACTATTTTATAGATGGGAAAACTGAGATTCATCAGATGTTTGATCCACAGTTAGACAGCTACTGGACTTAGGCAAAGAACTAGAAGTACTAGACAAGCACTCCCTGGTTCACTATACTTTCTACTAAGGTACAGTGCCTCCTTGATCTTGAAAACTAGCTGATAACCAGTTTTCTGATAAAGTTATAAGATGCAAAATTGGATTCCCAGGGGAAGAAAGAGAATCTGTCTAAATACTGGTAAGATAGGCCTGACTATCATCCTTCTAGCATCTGAGATGTAGAACATGCCGATGCACAGATTGCTGGGAAAATATACTACCCTATAGCTACATATCGCCTTATACGCTCCTAAAATACTCCCCAAATCTTGCTTCATCTATATCTGTTCAACACAGCAGGCCTGAAAATCAGGAATGGTATTATACTAATTCAATACATTTTTTAAAAAATTGAAACAAAGGTTAAAATTACTTGCCCTAGGTATAGAACAACAACAACAACAAAACATCTAAAAAGGGGAAGCCAGGGCTAGGGATTTAGCTCAGCGGCACAGCGCTTGCCTGGCAAGCACAAAGTCGTGAGTTCAATTCCTGGTACCGGAAGAAAAACAAAAAACAAAACAAAAATAAGTAAATAAAAAGGGCAAGCCTTTCAACTCTAGCATACATTAAGTAGAGCGTTTTACAAACTTGACTCCACGATTCTAGTCACAAACCGAGTTGGGTAAGAGCAGAATCAAATCAAGTGGTTAGGTTCAATGTTGACTTTATGGGGAAATTTTATTCTGTTCTTGTCTAGTTCAGTTTGTGACCAGAATCATGGAGAGAATTGAGTTCATCAACCAAAGTACCACTGTAGTTGCAAGAAGACTAGGTGGAGCAGGGGACAGACGACCTTGGCAGTGCCTGACTCCACCACTAACTGGGCATCTGCATGACACTGACCTCCTGGTTTCTACTTGTACAGTGGATCACCTGGGCAATCAACAGGGCAGGGATGAGCATTAAAAGAGATTCTAAACTGGGCATGGCAGCACATGCCTGCAATCCTAGCTAACTCAGGAGGCAGAGGAAGAAAGATTCCAAGTTTTAGAGCAACTTAGAACTTTGTGCAACTTAGTGAGAACTTGCCTCAAATTTTAAAAAATCATAATAGAAAGGGCTGGGGATATAGCTCAGCACTCTCTAGGTTCAATCTCCAGGAAGGAAGGAAGGAAGGAAGGGAAGAAGGGGGGAGGCCAAGGAGGGAGGAAGGATGAATGGATGGATGCAAGGATGGAAGGAAGAAAGAAAAGGGGAGGGGAGAGGGAGAAAGAGGAGGAAAATGGAGGAAAGGAGAGGGGAGGGGAGGGGAAGAGAGCACAGGTGAGGAAATACTGTATGTCAAAACACCATCCTTAAGTCAGGAACTGAAGTAAGAACCTCCCTCATCTCAGCAGCTCCTCACAAAAAAAAAACCCCAAAATCAAACAAATAAACATTCACTGGAGCAGTTGACCCATAACCCCTAGATAAAGACATGGAAGCTCAAGGAGTACATTTTCCAGTGCTCCCCAAAACACCGCTAAAGAGGTCCTAATGCAATCTTTAATGCCACAGTTCCTTCCAGAATCCTTGTGATTTTTATTAACCTCTGGTATACTGCAAAATTCTCAAAACAAGATTTTGACTGATTTTAGTTTAAAATGTAAACATATGCCATAAGCTAAGGTAGAAGTATCACAAAATCCAGTAAGAAATGACAGACTCGCAGATATACAACTAACAGCTACACTATTGCTTTAATGAGGCAATTCAAGCTTCAAAAGGGATATACTCAATCACCCACTATAATTACCCAATCTTAACCAAGCTGCAATTTAGGAATCTTTCACAGGCTCTAGAATCTTAAATCTACAAAGGAAGACCAGAAGGGAGGGCCAGTGTAACACCATTAATCCCTAAACTTCCCCCTCCTCCCACACCTAACAACCATCCCTCTGGTCTTTTCCTGATCCAGAAAATCCACATTTCCTCTTGCCCAGGATCCATGCTGAGTAACAAGAAGTGATTTCTCCCATTGGTAAGATAAGATAAAATTCACACTCTAATAGTTAAACCAACTAACATTTATTGAGCACCTACTACATGTCAGGCATTCTTTCAAACAGTACAGGGGCCAGAGGTCAGGGCTACTTGTATGGGTACTAAAGCTGGTACAAATCAGTCACTGAAATAGGTGAAACTGAAAAAGTCTTCAAGAACGGACACAGAACACAGACCATGCTCCCCCTAGTGGCTTGCTGGAGTTAGAGATTCCTTAGGGCTTGTCCTAGAGGGAAGGGACAAAGGGCCTCATTAGGGGGAGAACTAGAATCCTCGCTTGGGTGATGCTACTGTGTATGAGCTCCTTGCACTGGCAGAGCCAGAGGATGGTTGACACCTTCTGCTGCTCCTGCCAGGCTAGATTCAGATCGATTCTGTTTGACCTTTCTAAAACAAGGATGTTACAGGCTTATTCCATCTACTATTTAAGAGGGCAGCGTGTTTACTTGAGGGAGAAACCCAGAAGACATCCTCCAATCTCCCTACCTCTTTCTTCCCATATCCAACCTATACACCAACACCAAATAATTCTACTTTCAAAATATATGTACTGTCTGTCCATTTTCCCAGAACTCCACTGCTATGTATTTCTCACTTTAATAACTGCAAAACACTCCTAGTTGTCCCAGCTTCCACTCTAGGAAAAGCCAAACTCAGTTTCCTTTCTATTCTCACTCAACAATCAACACAGAAGACTTCTGTGGCCACCTGTATAAGGTTTTCTCTCCCTGTACCAAGCAAGTAGTCAATTTTGTAGTGGACACCAACTGGGTGTCCTCTAATTTAATTCTAATACAGTCTACCTAGAAATTACTGTCTAAATAGAAATAATCAGACCCAGGAGGTAAAGGCTCAATTTCCAACACTGCCTCTCCCACCCCACACCCCACTTCAGATGCCAACTGCAAGCCCTGGGTTGTTTATTTGCGCTTCTGACCAACCACCTTGATTTTCCACAACCCCAACTTCAGATTCAATTAATATGCTAGAGTGGTTCAAAAAACACAAGGAAACACTTAAGTTCACTGGTTTACTATAAAGGGGATTAGAAAGGATGCATATCCCCAGATAATGAGACTGACAGGGCAAGCGATGGGGGGAGCTTCCGTGCCCCACCTGGGTGTGCGACCTGCAGGAACCTCCACATGTCTGGCTGCTCCCAAGCTCTCTGAATCCAGCCCTTCTAGCATTTTACGGATGGCTTCGATAGGCATGAGTGTTCACAACACCGATCACTGATGATCAAATTAACCTTCAGCCCCTCTCCCTTCCCCAGAAGTTAAGGAGTGTGGGACTCACAAGTTCTAACCCATGGCAACCAGCCCTTATCCTGAGGAAATCCAGGAGCTCCCAAATATCAGTCAACTCACCAGGACACAAAAAAGACAGTTATCACTTTGGAGATTACAAGGATTTTAGGAGTTACACGCTAGGAAACAGGAGGAAGACAAAATATGTATTTCATAACGTTACTCTCTCACAAATCCATCATTCACAGAACTGTATGAATCACCTTTTTACATGGGATCATGTCATTTCCTGCTTAACACACTCCAGTGCCTTCCACTACACTTAGGGTCAAGTCTAAATTCTTACCAGACCTGCAGAGCCTGCCATGACTCCTCTTTTGCCTCCTTGCAGCACACTTCCTGCCCTTTTCCCCAGCAGCAGAAGCCACACAGAACTTCCTTTGGTTCCCTAAAAGTGCTAGATTTTTTTGCAGGTTTCCCCTGCCTGGGACACTCCTTGACCCCAAAGTCTTTGTTTGGATAACTCTTGGTCATCTTTCCTCAACCTGACTTTCTCATTTCAATGCCCATGTGGGATTCTCCAGTCTAGATGAGATTCCTTGTATTTATCCTTCAAAGTACTCACAATGATTTCAATTACACATTCATATAATTATTTGCTTAATGTCAGTCTTCCCCTAGAGTTCCTTGGGAACAGGAATCTTTACTATTTTGCTAATCACGACAGTCCCGCACTTAGTATAGAGCCCCGATCACAGCAGGTTCTCAATAAATATCTTCTGAATGAAAGCTCAGAAACCCATTTCTTCCTGTCCTACAGGACGGAGAAAATGAGAACAGCTATTTCATGTCACTCGTATCTTTTCATAGACTTAAAAACCATAATTACTTCTCTTTTCTCCATATGCCCTGCCTGTGGGCTCAACCAGAAATTCCTGTAAATTCTCCTTGTGGTTTGTTTCCCAGAACTTTCTTCGTAAGGTCACTCTCCTGGGGACGCACTCCAGGGTTTTACAGCCTCTCCCATTACTGGAGTGCCTACTCACAGGCCCTGCACTGCCACTGTGTCACGGCCAAACGGAGCAGCAGCATGAACGGCCCGGCTCCCACAGCGGCAGGCTTCTCCGTGGTCAGCACCACTCAGGGTCAAAATACTGTCTTTCACCTACCCTGTGCACGTTAGTGAGCTTACAAAAATACTCTCGTGTTTTATCATCTGGAGATAGATATAAAATGAGTTGGGGGGGATAAAAAAGGTTCTATTAGTAAAAAAGAAAATGTTGCAAACTCCTGCATAGGAGAAAAATAATGAAGCCCTAAATAACAGCAAGAGCGAATATTAAATCCAATTCACCTAATGGAGCTGCACAGCCTCCAAATTCTAAATCCTTTAAGCCTTCATCTCCTGCCCACATCTCACCTTGTCACAGGCCCAACCACAGCGCACAGCAGTGCTCTGAAAACTGCCTACGTCTTTCTTCCTCCCTCTGTGGCCCACGCTCTTATCTTCATCTGGTGCCTCTCCTTCCCCCGCTGACACAACCTTACTGTCTCCAAGGCCCAGTCAGTTCTTATGCTCTGTGAAATACATCTCGACTTCCGGGCAGGTTCTGTTTCTCTCTTCCACTATCCCACAGCAGCTCAAAGATACCTCTACTGTGGTGTATACAGCATTTTCTCACTGTTACTTGCATACCTGTCCCGCTACAAACCCAAGCCCCTCTAAGGTTCATAGACCTTAGTATTTTCCTCATTTTGGACAGTCAGTGTCTGCGGGATGAGTAAATCACTGAAAAGATTCCCCAAACAAGCAAACAGCTGTTATTTCCATGGGACAAGGGATGTTAGTGGATGGGCTTACACTGTAGACAGAATGTGTATGTGTGCGTGCATGTGTGTAAGGTAACGTAAGTCTAGATTAAATCAACAGATGAGACAATGGTATTTTCTGGGCTTTTTTAAGATAATTGAAATTCTGAACATGAAAACATAGGAACAAGGGCCAAGGATGTAGCTCAGTGGCACAGCACCTGCCTGACAAGTGTGAGGCACTGAGTTCGATTCCCAGTACAGAGGAAGAAGGAAAGAAAGAAAGAAAGAAAGAAAGAAAGAAAGAAAGAAAGAGAGAGAGAAAGAGAGAGAGAGAGAAAGAAAGAAAGAAAGAAAATAAGAGCGAAGTAAATCTTTCAAAGACACTCCTTACTTTAGTATCTAAGTAACTGCAGTTTTCATATTGCTAGTTGCATCAAAAGAGATCTAAGTGGTCTGACTTGAAGTGCCTCTACAGAGTTTAGATCCTAATACCCACCAATTCAGAGTCCAGCCCGCTGAAGACAGCCAGCTTCCCTCCCCTGCTCCCTGCACCAATTATCCCACACTGACCCCTGGATACCATTTACAGAAAAGCCCTGAAGGGCTTTACACTTTTTCTTTTCTACCTGTAACTGGCAATGTGGTACAGAGAGAAAAATCCATTAAGAGAGAACCCACAGATTGGAGCCTAGTCCTAGCTTCCAGCTTTTTTGGGCGATAAGATCTTCAAGTGGTCCCTGTCTCCCTGAGGGCCTCTGCTTTTCCATCCACAGAATTAGAGGACTGGGCGGGCTATTCACCAAGGGTCCTTCTAGCTTTGACCTGCCACTGCAGTCACCTATCCTACTATTTTCTGAGTAAGTCCAAGCATCAGAAAGACTACTCACTTTTAGGGAGTGCAAAATTTATATCCAACGCTTTTGGCAGAGCCCCTGGACTAAGGCTCTGGAGTCACTGGCCTGGGATCAGATAGAAGACCATCACCAACAAATGGCAACCTTTCCTGCAGGAAAAGATGTGAGACTCAGGCTGGAAAAAGAAGTGAAGTGCTTAACACAGAATGAGGACATGGCATGAGATTTGCCTGGAAGAGGACAGAGGCTGTGCTGGGACTCTCCCCAGCCAACAGTCTCAGACAAAGTGGCCTGGAGAGACCAGAAAAATTGGCAATATCTAACCTGGAACGCCGTCTGTCTATAGCAAATCAAGCAGTCTCTACATGGGCTCTACTAGTGCCTTCGGGTCAACAAAATAAATGACTCCTGCCAGATGGCAATTCCAGCCTTCCTCTGCCTGGGAGCTGTGCCTGTTGTACACACTTAGGAATATGAGTACCACTTGCTCCACACTTTGCTTACACAGACTTCCTAACAAAGAAATACCCAACCCTGTGCTCAAGACTTCATGTTTTATGATAAGAAATTCTCCCAGGTCCTTGTTCCTGCCCTAATCCTCCTGCCACTCACCCAACCAACCCACTTCACCCCACCCAAAGGCCCTGAACCATCTCCATGTGGAACTCAGGCTCTAGTTACCCTAGGTCCCCCATACTTTGGTGGAGCAGGTATGTATATCTTTGTGGGGGATGAACCCACACTCCTTCAGTCTTCCAGCCTTCTAGCCCCCATTTGCCTCTTTCCAACTCGAAAACCTCAATATGAAATTCAGGGTTCAGATTCCCAGGGCAAAAGGTGCTCAGTGGCTTCGTACAGTTACTCATGGAGTATTTGTTATCATGTTCATGCATGAGCTGATTTCCTGAAAGTTCTCAAATCCACAGGCTCCTGACCACTGTCCCTTATCAAGTCCAAGCATCTTAACAGCAGGCCACATGAAACACTGGCTTGGAGCCAGGAAGGACTGGACCACAGAGGCAATATCCCGGATCCCCAAACTGAACCATTTTACCCTTCCCAACTGGGCTTTTCAGCCTCACTTGGCTTAGAACTCTAGGCTCAACCAAGATCCTAACTTGTCATGACTGAGCTTTAGGGTGTGTTGGGGTACAAACTGGGAGGCAGGGGCAGACACGGGGGGATAAGAAGAAAGTGGACTTGGACTGTTTTCTCATGATCTAATGAAGAAAATGCCTCAGGCCTAGGAAAGAAGTACCCCTCAGAATAAGATCCAGGCAAGGCTGTGCAGGTGTAAGTGCAGACTCTACCACCTCCTCTACCCCATCTCCATGCGATTCCTGGCTGCAGTGAGTTCACTACCCTACCCAGCACTCCTGGGACCAGAAGTCTCCCACTCCAGTGTCAACTGCACCTCACTGCCTTGTAGTGTACAAGGCTTATTCAAATTCAGTCTCCTGTCAACTTGTAATGTTCTTTACAGCAAAAACCCTGCCTTAACTCTGAATCCTAGTACCTCTGGCAACCTGCCTTCTTGACCTCAAACACAAGAAGACACTCCAACAGGGGCAGCGAGAGGATTTAAACTGTCAGTCAGTGAATATCTCCCATCCCTGTGAAGAGATTCACATGAGGACTGTATTACCGTGATGGCTTCCATTAGGCTTCCACTCGGAGCTTGGTGGCTGGGCTAGTTTCAGCAGGACCCTCCTTTGGAGTTCTTCTGCTTTCCGTCCTTCCCCCACTAAGCAACTGTTTCTTTCATATTTTTAATTACACATAAGCTCTTCTGAAAGGGGCTCCCTCTTACTCATCTTTGAATTTTTAACAGGCTATAATGCAGTGCTAGCTTGCACATAACGAGTATTCAGCATTTATTTATTAAATAAGTGGTATCATAGGCAGAATTCCAGCACATTGCCTATAAGGAGCGGCAAGGGTCTGCAGAAGGAAGCAATGATCACTGGAGGTGAAGTGTAAGTCGTATCATAAAACATCATTACTCTTCTTTAAATTATTTATTACAGAATTTTTACAGAGAACAAATAAGACATTGTATGTAAAACATTCGGCAACAGTGATCCAGAAATAGAAGTTCAGTGACTTTTAAATGATAAGCATACATATTTAAAGGCATATATTTACTTATATGATATATAACATATATCATATATAAATATATATCCACAGATCAAAGGATGCTGGAGGCATAATTTCTCTGAAGTTCACAGGAGTCTCTCAATCTCTCAAGCTCTTTCACTCTCTCTCTTCTGTGGTGCTGGGGATCAAACCCAGGGCCTCACATATCCCAGGCAAGTTCTCTACCTCTGAACTATACCCTCAACTCTAGAAGAATCTTAATGCTGTAGATAAAAAAGACACACAAGTAACTGCTAGATTGGTAACTCAGGAAAGCTGGGCCCAAATAGTGCCACAAAATGGATTGCTATTAACCAGGGGAGGAATCCTGAAACTCCTAGAAGTGTGGACACTGTCCACCTGTTTTGTCACATTTATTGATTTGCATATATTGGACAATACTTGCATGTCAGGGATAAATCTTACGTGGTTGTGCTGTATGATCCCTTTAATATGCTGTTGTATTCAGCTTACTAGCACTTTGTTGAGGATTTTTGCATCTATATTCACCAGGGATATTGGCCCATGAAAGTCTTTTTTCTTTTTCCATTTGTTCTAGATCCCATCATGGTGATCCTTTTTATCAGTGAACTTAGATAAGATACATCTATCAAATATGCATGTGCATTTTATTAAGTGGCAAATTAAGTGGGAGAGATAATTAACATATTAGAGATAATCAGTAGAAAAAAGCCCTCACAAACAGAAATCATAGGTTAAATATAAAAGATGACTTTTTTTGAGATAGGGTCTGTGTACACCTGGCAAAAAGATACTGTAAAGGGCAAAGTATAATAAATTTTTATATTTAAGATTAGAAAAAAAGTCCCATAACAACAAGAAAATGGTATACGTGAAAAGGACTTGAAGAAAGGTTCAATCTGTGTCGTGATGAATCAACATGATTTAGAGTTTAAATATTTGAAATACAGAGCCCAGATCAAATAAGATCCATGTTTTGGTTAGAACAAAAGTGTTTCCAGGAGACACGCAGGTTATTTGCAGACCCAGGAGTAAATGCAGTCTTGAATAACATTTCAGGCAAGTACACTGAAAGAAAATCAAGTCTGTGGAAACTGAGAAATAAGATTACACATCTGGTTCATGCGGCTGCAAGTCTTTCTGCAGAACAAGGAGATCATCACTGTTGTCCCCACGCAGTCATCACCGGGGCAGCTTTTGGCAAGGTGAGAAGAAGGGACAGCTGAGCCCTGCCTGATCTGCCCTTGTACATCCTGCTACTAACATCAAAACCTCCCAGTTGGTCCCCTGACCTCCAGAGCTTCAGCAAGGACACTGAGCAACTCAGAAATCCAAACAATTCTTATCCACCACTCCCTCAACTATGGTTCCTCATGATCAGAATCGCAAAGAGATATTTTTAAGGATCAGAGTGAATTGTTGTGGCTCTTTAACCTCCTATACTAAGCTGTCATTCGATAGCTGTTGTGAGCAAGGAGTTGGTTTGAATGCTGTGTCTGAAATATCAGATGGCAAGAATGTGGCATTGCAGCTTCCTTAGGCACTGCGGGATGTGTACAAACCAGTTCACCTCCCATAATGGGAAACTCACTGCTGCTTCTGTGGGTTCAGGAAGAAAGAACAGTGGCCCCTCAAAAGCCAGTTCTTAGCCTAGGAGCATAGAAGATGGCCCTAAGTTACAGATGAGTACTACAAAATCCAACATCCTATAGTAGAAGATTTCTGGTTTTACCCAAAGTTAAGAACCTAGAACTTTCTAATCTATACAGTGATCAGCTCCTTTCCTAACACTGTATGTCCTGGGTCTATCTTATTTACATAGGATATAGTTCATTTGCCACTTTTATAAAAAGAAGTACTTGTAAATGTTTATGTACTTAGAGCTCAACAGAAAAGGGGGGAAAAAATGAACCCCTTGGAATTCAAGGAAAGGAAGATGGGTGAGATGATGAGAGGAAAAACAAGAATAGGGAGAGAAAGGAAAGGGTAATTTAAAATCCTGAAGGGGAGAAACAGAAGGAGGCTTGTTTAGAAGTCTGAGAATAGCAAACTTGGGGGAATTCCTGAGCATTACTCCCAGGGATGTCAAAGAACATACTTAAGCACCACTTAGCCTTCTGCAGCAAAGAAAGAATTTAAAAAGCCCTTCACTCCTTCGGTTTCCTCACCCCCAGGAACATGATTGCCTACATGCCACGCAGCTGGCCGGCTAATGCTGCTAGTGACTGAGAGGAGGAAAGTGGAGTGAAAGAAACAAAAGGTTAAAGGCTGCTGTCCCTAGAACAGCAAATGCAGGCAGAACACGTCTCTGTCCCGAGACTGTGGGACTCCAGAGGCTACAACTGGAGGACAATTGCTCACCTCAAGTCACAGCTGACAGAGCACCAACCATTTCAACACTGAGGGTGCTGAGAGACTGTAGCCACTCATTGTCAATGTAGATAACATCTTCCCAGTCATGCATGACACACCTTCCCAGGAAAAGGCCACCAGAGCTGAGGACATGAAGTGTACTCAGGGGGAATCTGGCAAGGTGAGACTTGACTCTGTACTTCCCAGAGTTACACAGTTACCTGTGCTTTAATTACACCCTCTACTTCCTTTCAGACTCAGGATTTCTCCACGCACAGCCAACAGAAGCACAGCCACTAGCAGCCAGGAGGTCAGAGACCCCGAGAGAGCTGAGAGAGGTGTGACAGGCAAAGCTGGAGACCTATGGCTGGGGAACAGAGGTTCAAAGAGGCTTCTGCTTTGTTGCTGTTTTAATAAACAAGACTGTCTCTGCAAGCTGCTCAAGACTGAGCCACCTATTTCTGTTTCACCAAGGAGGCTGAGAGCAGAGATAGCTCATCTGACTTCACCTGCTGCTCCCAGGCAGGAAAGAACGTAGTTTTCAGATGACAATCTATAAACTTACCAACTCTCTTCCACTACCATGCAGTCTACCCGCCCCCTTGGATCCCTGTTGTACCAGACTAGGAGCAAAGAAGGGAGGAAGAGGATGGACCACAGCAATGTTACCTTGAGGAGAGAGAGGAAAAAGCAAGAAATAGCCCCCATTAGAGGGGTATGGAACTTGGGATAGGTAGCCTGGCCAAGGTAGTTCAGACTAAAATAAGGACATTGGGAAGTTTTTTTGTGCATTTGTTTTGTTTTTGTGGTATGGGAGATTAATCCCAGGGCCTTTGCACTGGATGATGTGCTACATTCCCCAGCTCTCTCTCTTTTTTTTTTTAAATCTTCAGACAAGGCCTCTCTAAGTTGTCCAGTCTGGACAATCTTCCTGCCTCAACCTCTTAAAGTGCTGGGAGTATAAGCCTGTGCACCACACCCAGCAGTTTACTGTTCTTTTGATCAACTTTCGCAAGGGTCCTGGTCCAGAACCTCTAAAAGCAAGCAAAGGCCAGACGGACACTGAGAACTCAGAAGGAACACAGCGAACCTGTTACCTCTTGCTTCCTCTCCTACAAGCGATATAGCTGAGGCTCATCTAGGAGCCCAGACCCGGCAGAGCACAGGTTTCCTATTGCCAGGATGTAGCATTTCTCTGGTTTATCTTCAGGGGCTGCAGTGCAACTGCAGCTGTGAGGAAGCTGAGAGTCTGGACACAGAGCACAAGGCAGGACTATGCACTACTCAGAATGCTTCTGAGAAAAGAGGGTGACCCTCTTCTCTATTTTTCCTTCTTCATCTAGGATACCTCCTCTCTCTCTTTCTCTCTCGCTGCATGTGAAAACAGGAGCAAGGAGAGAAGCTAAGAGTTCTTGTAGCAGAAAACACGAACTTGGAGGCTGACTGGCTATGGTAGTAAAGAAGGTTCCGGAACAACTCCCAGATGCTGGCTTCCACCCCTGAGTACCAGTCAGCGCATCTGGAAACACAGACAAAACAGAATATTCCGAGGTGCTCTGCTATATATAGTCCTCTCTAAACAGGAGGGGAAGTTTCTTCAACACAGGAAGTTGTTTAGACAACAAGACAAACAAGAGTGAAGGGGAGAGAGATGGAAGGTGGGAAGTGAAACAAGAAAAATAATGGAGGAGAAAAGAATAAAAGAAGTCAGGAACGGAAGTACATGCCTATTATGCCGGCACTCTGGGAGGCTGAGGCAGGAGGCCTGCAAGTTTGAGCCCAACCTGGGCAACTTAGCAACTTTAGTGAGACCCTGTCTCAAAACATTAGAAAAAAAAAGCCCTGGGTTCAATCCCCAGCACTGGGGATGGGGAGGGAGGAGAAAAAGAAAAAGGGGAAACAAGGAAAGGAAGGAGTGAGATAGAGGGGAAAGGAAAAAAGCATCACGCGTGCATGTGCGTGTGCACACACACACAGATGATAAGAGAAACTGAGCCACAGCTGCAGATGCTGGATCTTGTGGCTGTCATTGTTCATAACCTACCACGGCAGAATTGTGTCCTCAGCAGTCAGGTTCTGTGGCCAGGTGAAAATCATACGGAGTCAAATTACTCTGGAAATGTCTTTAAAAGCTCTCTGTGGTGGTGCATGCCTGCAATCCTAGGCACTCTGGAAGGCTGAGGCAGGAGAATCACAGTCTGAGTAACTTAGCAAGAATCTGTCTCAAAATTTAAAAAAATAAATAAGTAAATAAGAGGGGCTGAAGATGGCCCTGGCTGGGTTCAATCTCCAGCACTGAAGAAGAAGAAAAAAAATGCCCTTTGGAAAGGCACCAACTAGAGCTGAGCCACAGACTTCAAAAAGCTCAACTCAGTTCTTTTCATATACGTAATTTTGTGCACTTAAGAATCTCAGAAGCAGAAGGACCCAAGGAGTCCCTCTCCCAGGGCTGTGACTCTCAAAAACCATTCTCACAGTAGAATCACTGATAGGATCTGAATACTTCTGAGTGTTTTGTTTTGCTTAGAGATACTGGGAGTAACCCCGTGTCTCCCAACTAGACAAACTTTGTTCTTACCCCACACTCTCCTCCACGCTACTCTTGTCTTAAATCTGCCCAGGCAGAGGAAGAGCCAGGACTGAAGGTCCAGCCCACAACTGAACAGCTGTGTGAGCTGGGAACGATTCCTTACCCTTTGTCTCCAATCTCCCCACCTGCAAAATAAGCCAGAGTAGAGGAACCTTCAGAGCCCAGACTACACTGAGATACTGAATTAAAAAGTACTTTGAAAAGTGCAAAGCTCTTCTTAAACATATCCTGTCGGTATTTGTCAATTCTCACAGGTCAGACATTTTCTCCCCGACTTCACCCTTACTATCCCATGCCTAGGTCCTGCCTAGTCCACCTTACAATGTTCTCCAGAATTCACCCCCTTCCTCTGCATTTCAGTTGCCAATCTCCCATACCCTTCAGGAGGATCTGTCCTCTCCAATCTTACCCTTCTTCCTTCTACAAGAGATTTCCGCAAAACTCCACATTTCACTGCATCGCTTCCCATTTCCTATGCACCAAGACAGAATTCACACAGTTCAAATTTCTGGCCCTGTTCTGCCAGACCTACTATCTCAAAGCAGCTCAACACAGTGACCTGAGATGCTACTTTCTCTCCAGGTACTGTTGCTCACCACATTCAGAACACAATGTCTGACCTGTGAGAATTGACAAATACCGACAGGATATGTTTAAGAAGAGCTTTGCACTTTTCAAAGTACTTTTTAATTCAGTATCTCAGTGTAGTCTGGGCTCTGAAGGTTCCTTCATAAGCCCCTATTTTGCTTATGAAGTCAATCCAAAATTACTTTCCTTTTCTTTTTGCTTGCTTGTTTGTTGAGACTCATGTATTCCAGGCTGACCCTGAACTCACTATATAGCCTTGTCTGGCCTCGAACTCATGGGGACCCGCCCGCCTCAGCCCTCAGAGTGCTGGGATTATAGGCATGCACCACTATGCCTGGTTCAACCTAACTTTTAAAGACGAGAAAAATATCCTGCCTTTTCCAAGTTTTCCTATGGTTTTCAGACATAAAATTCTTGTTTATTAACTATAAATATATTCATGGTTAGTAATCCACACTGTTGAGATCTTCCATATTCGCTAATTACGGTAGTTAACAAATGTTGTCTGTCCCAATAGATTATAAATTCCCTCAAGCCAGAGGAAATAATATTTGTTTCACAACATTCATTAAGTTGAAAAAATACAGCAAATGCTTGTTAACGGCCTGGTGGCTGGAAAGCAAGATCTTGGTTTTCCGGCAGCTCTTGACAATGTTGGGAGTGTGGGAGGGAAGAGGGGAGGGGTAGACTCAATACCCTACCATCCTTTGAAGTACTTTCCCACCCTTTCCTCTGCGCTTTCATCCATTCTGTTTGGGGTAGAAAGAAGCCCATCCCAGGCTCAAAAATGTAAACCTCTCCTCTACAGATGCAGCTGAGCACATCAAGCAGCATGCAGACAGTTATATTTAGCTCCATTCTTAGTGTCCTGATCAGGCCCTGCGATAGCAGTGGCTGCTTACAATGCCTGATGGTGATGGGAAGATAAAGGGAGGCAGAGACAGGACAGAACAAGAGCCAAGACCAGTAGTAATATTCCAACACGCATTTCAGATCCGGGTCCCAGAGGTAGCTGTGCTTCAAATTAAGACCCATCTGTCCTTAAGCCCCAAAGCAGCAAGGTACCCGTAAGATGGGCTCTGTCCCCTGCCAGGCACAGACACTTTTACAGGCCAAGCGAGGGCCCGCAGCTGCAAAGAAGCTTCTCACTCTTGAGGCAGCAAACAATTGTTTTGGATTCTGGCTGGCCAACTCTCTCAGACCTGGCACCTCTGCCCCAGTACCCTATACCAAGACGTCCCTGCCAGGCAAGAACCACTTAGGTATATTACGGGTACAGGGTGGGAAGCGCAGGTGGGGGACGAACCTTATTTGTAGAAGATGCCCTTGGCCATCGCACCCAAGGTACTTAGAAATGCAGGCACCACCAAGCATGCCCAAACCCACCTCCCCACGCTTCTTGCCTCTAGCCACTCCGGCTCATCCCTGCAAAACTCCCCAGCTTTCCCACTCTCCGCAGCCAGCCTCCTCCATTCCATCTCCAGATTTACTACCCTTTCCTGTTTATTAGAAGGGTTCACCCGACTCTCCACATCTAAACAGACACGCGCACACACAAACACACCCTTGCTCGGACCCTCCCCCACCCAGGATCATCTTGCCAGTGAGTCTGTGCTTTTAATACTCTCTTGGGCCCTTTGTGCTTTACAGGAGCTGATACTGCTGCCCTCTGAAAGATTTTAAGACAAGTAAAGATAGCCCCTGCCTTCAGGGCAAGGGGGTGCCTGTAAAAACCATTCCGTGTGCCAACACAGCCAGACTGAGGAGACTCCAGCCAGGAGACAGATCCTCACTCTGCCTCTGAGCTCCTTCCTAATAAAAGGCATCTGCTGCACCCATCTCCAGTGCCAAAGGAAGATCACAGGAAACTGAGCGCAGATCTTTCCCTTCACCCCCTCCCTTCAAAGGGACAGTGAGTCTGGAAGGGAAGCTGCAAAAGTCTTCAAAAGAATCAATATGCCACTCGGTGAAATGCTAGCTCCTGGCTCCAGAATGGCAAGAAAAGGCAGCTCCACCTTCAGACTTTTTGTCACCTCCAGTGGCTGATCCTCCCTGGAAGTACTTCAGCATTTTACGTCACAAAGCCATGAAGCAACCACACCCACACAGCCCCCAAGGCAGAAAGCTGGGCAGAAAGGAATGCAGACAGCTTCCCAGAAGTGCCCTGCTGAGAAGGAAACCAACAGCTTACCCACAGCTTCCTGGGCCCAGAACAGGAGGCTCTGGGCTCTCAGAATAAAGCACTTTGGAAACTCAGAGGCTTTCAAAGTCTTCATAGCTAAAAGGCCAAAGAAAAAGAAAAATACAATGGGAGGGAGATGCCCAGGCAGAACAGGCCTGAGCTGGCGCCCAACACCTTCAAGCACACAGTGGCCAAACTTGAATGCAAGCAAGGATCTTAAAAGACCCTAAGCTGTCCTGTCACAAGAAGCCCAAGCAGGACAGGGGTGGGGATATCTGGTGCTCTTGGTATAAGCTTTGGCCTCACCTGTTTTCCAGGCAACAGGCCTCATTTTCTAACATGCCTTGGAGGAGGCGGGCGGAACCAGTGGGGGAGCCCAACATCTGACAGGAAAGCAAAGCTGGTGAGCAGATGGGCTTCGCTGGCTCCAACACCGCCCTGCTCTGGTCTCTCTACCAAGCTTCAGAGGTCAAAAAGCTTTTTCCTGTCCTACTCTTGGCTTCCCAAGACGCCCCACCAAAGTTCCTAGAAGCCCCCATAGTCAAGGCTGAGCACAGTGAAAAATCTTCCCTAGGGCTGCATTTATCCAGTGCCTTGTGAGGCTCTCTCCTGAGAGAGAGATAAGCGTAGGGGAAAAAGGAGTGGAACGCAGAAAAGAAGTGATGAGAAACGCCTTCCTCTTATATACAGTTTCTGTATCAAACCGTCAAACGAAAATAGTAAAATAATCTTCATTTTAAAGTAATTTAAGGGCTGGGGATTTAGCTCAGCGGCAAAGTGCCTGCCTGGCAAGCGCAAGGTCGTGAGTTCGGTTCCTGGTACCGGAGAAAAACCAAAACCAAAAAAAAAAAAAAACAAACAAACAAAAAAAAATAAATAAAGTAATTTAGCCAGAAGTACTGGCACATGCCTGTAAACCCAGCTACTCAGGAGACTGAGGTAGAAGGATCACAAGTTTGAGGGCAGCCTGGGCAATGTAGCAAGACTTTGTCTCAAAATAAAATAAAACAAAAAAAGAGCTTAAGTAGAGAGAGCTCAGTGGTAGAATGCTTGCCTGGCACACACAAGGTTCAATCCTCAGTACTAACAAAAGAAAACAGACTGAAATCATAGACTCCCTTCCTTTTTAAGAAAGGGGCAATTCCTAATACAAATTCCCTAAAACCCAGACAACGCGTCCCCTTCTCACTTCATGTCCAAACCCCAGTTCACAAGCCTTAGTCAGATGTTAGCACTAACACAAAATACATACACACATGGCTGTCCGTTCCTCACAGCTTTGTTCCCACAGCCAAGGTTGCAAGGCCCCTTCCAAGTTCAGGTCCCTGTGGGGACAGCAGGAGGCACAGAATTAGACAAGGCTTTTCCCAGGCAGAGGCCTTGGCTGCCAGTAGGACTGTGGGTGGCTTCAGACACCCGCACATGCAGGAAGAAGGCTAAGCACCTGGAATCTTCCCTTCCTCCACAGCTCCAGTAAACTAGCTGACATCATCTCTCTGGTAGCCACATCTCTGTCTCCCAGCCCCTGGGATTTTGCCTATCCTCACCTCAAAATTACACAACAAGGGTCTGCAGCTGGTTACTTCAGTTCCTTACAGCCTGGTGCCAATGAGGCAAAGGTGAAAGGTTTGTTATTTATAACAATCATTAGCTTGAAACCTGCCCAGTGGCCACAGATTTGAGTCCCAAACCTGGCTCCCAGTGCATGCTGCTTTTTGCAAAGACCAGTGGTGAACGCAAAAAGAGCATCCACGGACACCACAGAACGAAGGACCAAGAAAGATAAAAATCAGTTATGGCTGTACTTCTTTGGAACAATATGACACACACTGATTCCCAGACAAGAACATCTGGATAAACTTTCTCACCCTGGAAATGTTCAGTCACCTGGAACCTAGCATTGTTTGGGATTTTACTCAAAAAGTCATTCCATTTTCCTGAAGTGTTCATTCCGCAAGGAGATGCTGCAGTTTACGTACAGGGCACTTTGTCATTTTCAGTTTGTGTACATTAAGAGCACATGTATCCCACAGAAATGTACACAGATTCAAAATAGCAGCTTTCCGTGTAGGGTGTGATACAAGATCAAAATAACCTTTTATTCCCTAGCCAAAATGGGAGAGAATAATTCTATTAACTCTGCTAACCAACATGCTTAAAGAATGTGCTCCCATCATAATTAGATTATGATTTTCAAAGCAAAGGAAACCTCATCAGGCTTTAAACTGAAGTTTTTCCTAAAGTGACACAATAAGAAAAAGAACAGAGCTTAAGAAAGTCAAGCATGGCACTTCCAGCCTAGAAAGTCAGGCTCGCAGGAAGGACCAAGCTCTCCAAACCCTGGACATCCTTCTAAAGTACTTTTCTTCTTCTCTGTCCAACTCAAATAGACTGAGGCCTCTCGCCAGTAGGGGTCTGAAGGTGAACAGGTTTCACAAACACTCCTTACTGGTCAGTCACTTTTACAAAATAAAGACATTTTCCCAAAGACAATATTAGACATAGTGGTTGAATGCCCTGATAAGTTCATTACTGATAACACGGCTGAAATATGGTTTATAGATAATGTTATGGTTTTTGTCTTGTCCCCCCAAATCCTCATGCAGTCATGGGGTGGGTTTTTAGAGTTTATGATTGATCCATGATCCAATGCCGGGATTATGGGTGTGAGTGCTACATCCACCCTGGGGCAGGTAGTTTGCATACAGTGTAAGGGAGGGAAAGAGGCTGTTTGCCGCCACTCCTCCCTTTTGCTCTGGTTGTTTTGCTATGTTCCACAGCCATGAACTGTTGCCCTCTGCCATGGGCCACTCTCCCTTGGAACCAGCCAAGTATGGACTGAAACCTCCACAAACTGTAAGATAAATAAACCTTTCCTTCCTTAATTTTCGGTGTCAGCTATTTTGTCTCAGCAACAAGAGAAAAGTAACAGAGACAGATAATAAAGGTATAAAACAACATCCCCTGCAAATACAATAAAATAAAAAGTAAATTTAAATATTTACATATCTCAAATTATAGTCCTAGAAGAAGGGCAGGTTAATCAAAAGATGAGAATTTGCAGGGATTTTTCAAAGGTACTGTCAGGGGCTACAGTGATGGCACTAATTCTTCACACCATCTAATTTCACTCCCTAATGTCTGACTTTTAGAAGTATTCTTGGTGTCATGCTGATCAGCTATGATTAGGGATAGCTATTTGATCCCAAATCAAAGAGGAATGGTGGGAAGGAGGGTGTTTCCTGAAGTAACTAAGCAAAACAGGTAGGAGAGAAAGGAAAGGGAACAACAGTGTTAAAGAATGCAAATAGGATTTTAAAAATACCTACCTGAATTACTTACCTTTGTAAGAAATGTAGAAGCCAGCAGATGCATGAGTACCAAGAACAAGAGTAAGAGGAGGACATACTGGACATTATGTGACAGTTGCTACTTGGGGCATCTGACCAGAACAATGTGGATGAAGACCAAATGGGATGGGAAATGTACCAAAGGCCAGACACAAGATCACAGCTCTGACCAAGCCCCAAGTCAAACCACCATTTCAACCAAATGTTGGCATTCACAATAAACATGTCTACAGAAGCCACAGGCCAGGCTAAGTGCCTTTTTTCTTGGGGATGGCTGGATGGCAGTGCCTATCTGTCTAAAGTACATAAACTATCCCAGAATTCTACAGCACCCAGTCCTAAAGGTCCCAATAAAACAGAAGGCCCCCTCACTGGGGATATAGGATAAAGATAGTGTCAGGGCTAAGAGAATATAAGAATATGGGATAAGATGACTATCACAGGGACTTAAAACATAAAAGATTGCAGAATAGCACAAAAAGCCTACTTTAAAGTATACGAAGTCAACTAAATATCTCTTCTCTCCAGAACTATTCTACCATGTTCCTTGCTTTCTCTAGTAAGTTTTAGCAGCCTGAGAACCTTCCAGGCATGAGCATGGCAATGATCACATGCCGTAATCACTAACCCCACAGACAGGTATCACCCTGCTCCCATTCTGGACAATTTCTGCTGATTGTGCCTTAAAAAGAACACAGGATGGCAAAAGACTCTGCAGATCATCTTTGTCCACTTCATTCTGCACTAGAGGAAAGCAGTGTAAATCTTTACCGGGGAAGAAAAAAGTATAAACTAAGTGCATTGGTCAGCTTTCCATAGCTATGACAAAATACTTGGTAAGAACAACTTCAAGGAGGAAAGGCTTATTTTGACTCACAGTTTCAGTGGATTTAGGCCATGGTTAGCAGATCCTTAGGCTGTGGTGAGGCAGAAACATCCTGGTGGAAGGGCTTGAGGGAGCAAAGCCATTCACCTCATGGCAACCAGGAAGCAGACAGGGAATGACAGCCAGAGAGAGGAACTGGGGACAAGATATCGACCTCAAGGTCTTTCCCTCATGACCCACTCCCTTCATCTAGCCCCCACCTCCTACATCTTTAACATTTCTCAATAATGCCATCAAATTATAAACCCATCAACAGATTAACCCAATTTTATCTTTATCGTTAGACCCCTCATGATCCAATCAGTACCAAAAATCCCAGACCTCTGAACACAAGAGCATTTGAGAGGACATCATATATCCAAGCCATAACACTAGGCAAGATTTGATTAAATCCCAGAGTCATTTCAGATTGAACAGGGAGAAGTAGCACAGCTCTTCTATCTGAGTAGTATATGCTGTGCAGGCAGGCTGTGCTTCAACCAGAAGTTTAACCATTTGTTTCTCCTTCAAAGACTCCTTAGAGTTCTTGAGAGGCATCTTTCAGTTCTTTTGCTACTTTTATTTCCAGGTTTTAGTGAAGGATCCCTCAAATAATCTCCCTTTCTTTGCTGAAATCAAATCACACCCCATCCAGGGCAAAAGAACTGGAACACACCCAAGAACAGAAGAAGCTATCAAGACATGCAGAAGTTGGACATGTTAGAAAACATTTAAAGTTTCTGGAAGCTGTAACTTCCAAGGACCATTCTCCACACATGGTGGGGGAAATCAAAGCCAGGTGAAGATCTGGGCCATATTTCAAATATTCCTGTGTTTGTGAAGGAGGTAAAAGGTGGGAGGAAGGATTCTGGAACTGAACCTGCACAATGACAAGCCTCCCACATCCCAACAGTGACAGCAAACAGGTGTGGACCCACAGCAAATCCAAGGGTGGGCAAGGCAGTTATCTCCTAAAGTGATCCTCGTCAGAGTACATCATTTTATCACGTCTTACACTTTTTCAAAGTGACTACATTTATTAACTGTATTTCTACAAAGAAAAAGGGGCCATTTGAGCTCCTTTCTGGTTCTGAGAAAGAAGGAAGGACTAAGGAAGAACCAAGCCCTGGTAACGTTTCTCTGGCTCTTGCCTATACTCTCTCTTTGATCCTTAGGCTTGCTCTTTGGCTTCCCATCCCCCACCCATAAAGTCTTGTCTTCTTTATCATGACAAGGAAATTGGGACATAAAAATGTGTGTTGCACAAGATCCCACCACAAATTAGTCGCACAGCAGGGATTAGAATCCAATTCTCCAAACTCTAGTCCAGTACTCACCCCAACTGACCACAATACCTCTGTTATTGGAGAAACATCTGCCCTAAAGCACCAAGACCAAGAAGCAAAACAGTTTATCTGCATGTCTTTTTAAGCAAAACAACACAGCCAGAATATTTGGCAGAGAGTAACTAAATATTTCTTCTGTGACCTCTGCCAGAAGGGAAGACTGTGGGAGAGGGGTAGGCAAAGCACACAGGGAAATGGGAGAGAAGGCCACCACACAAGCCAGCAGATGGGTGATAAAATAGGAAAAAGGCGATCTTAAATTGAGGACAAGCTGGGGCAAAGAAGTCAAGAGTTTGAAAAAGGTAGCTGAGATTTAAAAATAGGATTCTAGATCTAAATGTGAATGTGAATAAACAGGGAAAATGTTTGGAAGAAAACTTAGAAGGGCTATCATCATAATCTTTGGGTAGACAAAGAATTCTCAAGGAGAACACACACCAACAAAAAATTAACCAAGGGGAAAAATTGATTAAAAATGTATAGAATTAAAACTTCAGGATAGCGTGGAAGTAAAACTGTTTTTCAGGCCTAAGACACAGATCACATTTGGAGCAATGTAAGGAGGAAACAAAGAGTACCATGAATCCCAAATTCTGAACTGAAACCCAGCTTAAATGTATGTGTGTTTGTTATTATGTTTTCGTCCTTTTATCTTTAAAATAAAAAATAAATTTAAAAAAAGAATAAAGCCCAAAGACCAAAGCTTAACTTTCTAATAAAGAAAAGAGGAATAGAGTGAGAAAGAGAATGGATTCTATTTTGGCCAAACAGAAGCCGGAAGAAAGCTTATGACATGATAAACCAGACAGGAATCTGCATGTGTTTGAGATGGAAGCCTAGGAAATCAGGGAGCGAGTAAACAGGCTACAGGCAGAAAACCATTACTGTGGAGAATCACAGTAAGACTAGAGGGGAACTCAAGGGACCTAAGCGAGAACTTCCAAAACAAGAAAAGGCACCAAGATCAGCCAGCCTGGAAGATTCGGGCAACTGAAATCACTATACTGGTTTTTTTAAAAAAAAAAAGCTGTGTTGTACATGAACTTTCCAAGACAGAACCTCTCTGAAGGGTGTAAAAGTTGTCAAGAGAGTAGAAAAGTTTTAACCAGCAAGTAAAATTCACTTTAGCTTTCTAGTGACCTTAAAGAACAAAAAAGCCTATTCTGGAGAGATGGCACATGCCTATAATCCCAGCACTCTGGGAAGCTAAGGTAAGATGATCACAAGTTTAAGCCCAGCCTGGGCAACTTGGCAAGACCCTATCTCAAATTTTTTTTTAAAATGTTTTTTAAAGTGCTGGGAATACAGCTCAGTGCAAAAGCCTTGGGTTTGATCACCAACACGGAGGGGTATAGCCCTCAAAGAGCAAACAGGATACTTTGTTTGTATCAGAGGCTAATATCAGAACTGTGTCTCCGAGACTAACAAAAGAACAAAGAGGTCTGAGACAGGGCTCCTCTCAGTGCTCCTAGGAGAAAGGATGTCCCCCAGCCCCTGCTGTGAGTCACAGTCCTAGGAAGCACATAATGAAGTCAGCTTCAGAGAGATGGCAGAGGCCATACTCTAGGTGAGCTGGCTAACCCTGGGTGACTCCACTGATGGTCACCCTCCCCAAGGGCCATAATTACAGACTGAGGCAAAGAAAAGTAAAAAACTTGAAGGTCTTAATATCCAAAGATTTACATTCTACATGAGGGCCAGGACACATATTCCAAAGAACTAGCGATATTACATAGACACCACCTCAACAAGCGGTCTAGACTCAGGCTGGGAAGAGTATTCCTTTTCTTAGAGAACAGTACTGACAATGACAGCAGTGACAAGCACATGAGAAAGAGTCTCACTAACAGTCACAGCACCCAGCTGACAGGGATTTTAGGAAGCAGATGAACCACTCCAGATCAAAGGGATCCACTCACAGGGCAAAGTCTAAATGACAAAAGTCAAAGAAAGTTTGCAAGTTTTTTTGTTTTGTTTTTGTTTTCATTTGGGAGTTGTTGTTGTTGTTGTCATTGTTGTTTTAAGGCACCTCTTCCCCAGCTGGAAAAATTGGGAAAGTGGACAAAAGGAAGGAGTGACTTCCATGGGAGCGGGGAAATTCCCCACAAAAGGCCTTATTACTAATCAAGGGCAGAGGGAGCAAACAAATGTAAATAGGCCAGGGAAGCTGAAGTGCCCTTCTGCAGAGAGGCCAAAACACACACTTCCCCCAGCACACTCGCTGGAAACGAAGAAGGTTAGTGTTCCCTCGGACAAAAGGGGTGGCTGGGAGGGTTGAAGAATCCCCAAGATGCTCTTGGGCTCTTTTTCTGTTTCCAAACACTCACAGCTTTCACCAAAACGACGAAGCAGAGCACTAAATCCAAGTGGAAGGTGGAGCTAAGATTTTGCTGCCTAGAGGAAAATGAAGTATGTAAAACATCCTCACACGATACTCAGAATAAAATAACTAGGCAGAACAGGACCACCCCTACATCTGAGCACCTAGGCCAACGTCCTGCAGTCTCCCCACACCCCGCCTTAGCCCCAGTGTAATAAACAGCTGCCTAGAGAAAACAATGGGCCTTTGTCCCTGACTTCTGTAGATTACCTTGGAGAGCCAAACAGGATAATTCCTTTACAAGAGGAATTCTCTTGAACATGGTCCGGGTCATGTTGAAAGTCTTTACCATGCACAGCATCCCTCTCAAATAAATTCCTACTTGTTCCATATTAAGCAGTAAGGGTCCTTGTCCCCAACCCATATATGAAACAAGGGACACCAGACCCTACAGCCCCTTCCTGGAACCTACACCACATAGAAGCCAGGACTGCTGCTCTTGCTTTCTTCCTGGATGAACACAGAACCAACAGCCTAACAAACTGTTCTTACTCCCTTTCTTGCCATTCATGGAATATACCATTAATTGAAATTCTTCATTAGCATATCTGTCCAAACAAACTCAACAGTAACTGATAAAAAAAAAAATCAGAAAACAGAGCTGGATCATCAAACTTCTCCTGATATTGCAATGTCAAATAAAAACTCCCAAACTGACAAACATAATCGAGAAATTTATGTTGCAATTTTACCTGATTCAAAATATTTTAAATATTTTGAGTTTGAAGAAGCCCTGGTATCTTCCCCCTCCGTTCCTTTGTTTAGCCACCATTCTTCCTCTCCCCGATGGTTCCAGCTAAAGGGTACTATTTTTTAAAACAGTTAGCTAGATATGCTACCATGAGTTCCCTAATTCAATCCAGAGTATCCCTTTCCGTGATTTTACTACAAGAGAACATCACAAAGAAGTGGGAAAGGTTTAGGCGTCAAATGAACCCTTCAACTTCTGATCCTGGGCAAGTTACCGGACCTCTTAGAAGCATAATTTCCTCCTGTCTGAGACTATTTATGAGAGCTATGAAAGTTAAGTATCAGGTCTTGAGCAGCGCATAGTAGGGCTCCTATGCTGACTCAGTTCTTCCTTGACAGCATTTTCTCTCATCCTTCTCCAAAAGCTAGGCTTTTTAAAGGTTAAAGAAGAGAGAGAGGGGCTGGGGATTTAGCTCAGCGGCACAGCGCCTGCCTGGCAAGCACGAGGTCGTGAGTTCAATTCCCGGTA
>NW_004955414.1:24599622-24611985 GCF_000276665.1 Chinchilla lanigera
GGGGGGGGAGACAGAGAGAGTTGGAAATAATGACATGAAATACAACATTCCCCCCTACAAAAATCAAAGTGGTGCAAGCATTCCTTACCTTGCCTTTCTGGTCACATTCCCATGGTTGCCCTCAATTCCCTTCCTGGCTCTCATAAGAAAGAGCGAGGGTATCTATTTAATAGCACAAATTTCTTCCTCTCAAGAGCCTGGAGGAATGAATTATTAGGTGGCTCAGGGTTCTCTAAGGGCAAGGCTTTCAGTGTCATCCTGGAAAATATGAAAATGTGGAAAAAGTACTCATCCAACCGCCTCGTGTTTCTGTGTGGTACAGAATCAACCCTTTGATGGTTTCTTTCTGGACTCTGTTCAACCTACTCTACACAAACACTGCATCAGGTCTTCATCATCTTGCTGAACAAATGTTCCAAATGGGCAAAAGTGAGGGCTGGGGATTTAGCTCAGCGGCACAGCGCCTGCCTGGGAAGCGCGAGGTCATGAGTTCAATTCCCAGTACCAGAAAAAAAAAAAAAAAATGGGCAAAACAAAGTGTCATCAATTCTTTCAGGACTCCACACAGCCTTACTTCATAGCACCCACTGCATGAAAGCAAGGAAATTCAGACACTCAACAAGCCAGAAGCGTAACCATATGCACTACCTCTTCCGGAATAGAGAAAGCTTATACAGCAGTGTTCTTTACAAAAAAGATGATTTTGTAAATGCCTATGTTAAGTTTGATTTAATGTTTAAAACTTGTAAAAGCTTCTCATGTAACAAATTCATAAATCGGGACAAGTATCCTTTACTGGTCCAAGGATCTCAACTTCAACTCCAAAACTGCAGTCAAAAATGACGAACTGAGTATTTTTTTTTTTTTTTTGTCTTTTTTTGAGGCAGGGTCTCGCTATGCAGTTCAGGCTGGGCTTGAGCTCATTTTGTAGCCCAGGCTGGTCTCGAACTCACAATGATCCTCCTGCCTCAGCCTCCTGAGTGCTGGGATTATAGGCGTGAGCCACCACGCCCGGCTAAAACTGAGTGTTTTCTATAGGGCTAATCTCAGTCAGTGTATCTGTAAAAGAACAGACTACCACAGGGCCTCATTTTCCTCGCTTAGCTGAAAGTAAGTAAGAATCTCTACGTTTGTAAGAATGCCTAGATGATTATTAATATGGAAAACAGCCACTGAGAAGGAAGTACCCTTAATGGATTGCTGTCACTTTCTCACGCTCGATTCTTGGCAAGAGCTCCCTCCACAGACCTCCAGGGCCTCCCTTTCCAGGCCACAAAAAGACACTGCCAGGCCAGCTGGAAATTACCATCCTGCTCATGCCATTCCTGCCATTTTCCCCAAAATTTCTGGGTCCTTCTTTATACCTCCAGACTTTTTAAAGATATTGTTCCCTCTTTCAGGAATGCCTTTCCACCTCTGTTTTGCTTTAGCCAGCTCCAACAATCCCTCAAGATTCAGCTCCCTAAGCTCCTCTTCTGGTGGCTTTGCCTGATCCTGGACTTCCCTTGCACCTTTTCCTAACATCCCTGGCTTTCCTCTGGTCAAGCGCTGCTATACTCCTAAAAACATTTTTTTGAAATGTATTACCCTCCACATACATAAGTTAATGGTTCAATTTTTGCATCATAAACAGCAGTAGAGATATAGTTTCTGACATATTATAAATGTTGGCATTGTGGACCGAGGATGTCTCTCTTGTCAGTGCACATGCTTAGCATACACGAGGCTTGAGGTTCAGTCCTCAGCAAAAAAGGAAAAGAAAAAGGGAAAGGAAAGAGAAAGGAAAGGAAATGGAAAGGCAAAGAATACTGGCATTTTATCAATATTTAAACTACACTGCACTCTCAAGTGAATCAAATGATCAAACACAATCTAAATGTCATAGTGATTGAACATCTATCATTTCTTTAAAAATATGAATTTTATACTACTCCTTTTCTCCTTGAAATTTTAATTCTGCCTTACTTTCTCCTTCAGAATTTTATTCTAGTATTTATTTTTCAAAATCTATTGTTCAACCTATGAAACTTCTCTGCAATATATTTATATACATAAATATATATGCCTAAATTTTTTTAATTCTCCTGTAAGTTCTAAATGTTAAAAATAGGATTCTTCTTCAGAAGAAGTAGGTTTTCATTCCTTTATTATCATCATGCAATTGCTCAAATCATAATGTACACAAAATAAACACACAAATTGCATTCCTATACACTGATAATGAACCCAGGGAGAAATAAATCAGGAAAGTAATTCTATTCACAATAGCTTCAAAAAAATTAAATACCTAGTAATCAACCCAACCAAGGAGGCAAAAGACCTCTATAATGAAAATTATAGAATTCTGAAGAAAGAAATTGAAGAGGACATTTAACAACAGAAAGATATCCCTGTTCTTGAATCAGAAGAGTAGCAGTATTACTAAAAGCAATGTATAGATTAATGCAATCCTGATGAAAACACCAACAACATTCTTGTCAGAACTGGAAAAAACAATCCTAAAACTCTTATGAAAGCAGAAAAGACCAGAATAACCTAAGCAATCCTGAGCAAAAAGAGCAAGGCTAGAGGTGTCACAAAGCTAGATCTGAAGTTATATTACAAAGCTCTAGTAACAAAACATGATAGTGATGCAAAGCCAGACACACAGACCAATGGAACAGAACAGAGCCACAGAAACAACTCCATGCCAGCCATCTGATTTTTGACAAAGAGGCCAAATACATACTTAATGTGATCAAAAAATATGGTGAATGTTAAAACCTTTTAAAAATCTTATCCCAGTAAAAGATACACTGCCATTAACTCCCTATGCCACATTTTGAGCACACTTATTCCCATCGTTCTTGCCACTTTCTGAAACAGTTCTGGAAGCACTCTTTCACAAGTGTCTTTAATTATACTCCATGGCTAATTTAATGTCCTAAATCAATTCAAAACATTTACCTTTTATGGTCATTTTGGCATTAGAGAAGAGCCAGAAATCACATGGTTGCAGACCCAGTGAATAAGGTAGATGAGGACACCTTAAAGCTTTTATAAGCTTGGCTTTCCATTGGATGGCACTCAGCTGCAACATTCACCATTTTTTTCTAACTACAATTCATAAAGCTACTCATAAAAGAGGACTTCCAGAACTGCTTCAGACAGCAGCAAGAACAATGGGATAAGTGTGTTCAAAGCTAATGGTGGTGTTTTAGAGGGTTAATGCATTCATGATGGGGCCATAATTCATGTGTCTTGAACCACCAGTGCTACATCCATGACTGTCCCATCAGGCTGCTTTTTATTAATTTTATTAGTAAGAAGACTGATAAAAGTGATTAGCTCCACTTGTACCACCAGTGGTACAAGCCACCTATGGTATAGTCATACATGTATTACTGGTGGTTCAAGCCAGCAGGAACGTGTTAATAGCAACATGTCTTCTACTTTAATAAATATTTTTAAACTTAAATATTCACCATATATTTTGATCACCCCTGTATAAGGACAGCCTCTAACAAATGGTGCTAGAAAACTGGAGACCCACTTGCAGAAAATTGAAACTAGATCCCTAGCTCTCAACCTGTACTAAAATCAAGTCAAAATGGATCATATACCCAGATATAAAAACAGAAACTTTGAAACTACTGGGAGATAACATAGGGGAAATGCTAGAAGCCATAGGTAAATGCAGACTTCCTAAATAGAACTCCAATAGCACAGGAAAATGTCAAGAATCAACAAATAGGATCACTTATTTGGTGATCTTCTGCACAGCAAAGGAAACAATGAACAGTGTCAAGAGAAAATCTATAGAATGGTAGAAAATTTTGCTATCCTTCTGACAGAGGACTAATGTATCTAGAATGTATAAAAAGTTCAAAACATTACCCCCCCAACAAATGACTCAATAAAAAAAATGGGCAAATGAACTGAGTAGACACTTCTCAAAAGAAGATGTACAAATGCCCAATAAGTACATGAAAAAATACTCAACATCATTAGCCATTAAGGAAGCTTAAGTCAAAACTACTTTGAGATTCCATTTTACCTCAATCAGAATGGCTCTCAAGCATACAAAAAACAATAAATGCAGGTGAGAGTGGGGGCGGGGGGGGACACTTCTACATTGTTGGTGACAATATGAACTAGTAAAACCACTATGAAAATCAGCATGTAGATTTCTCAAAAAAAAAACTGAAAATAGAAATACCACCCAACCCAACTATATCTATCCTGGGTATATTTGGGAAAAAAAATAAAAGACATTGTACTACAATGATATATGCATGCTCATGTTTATAGCACCCCAATTCACAATAGCTAAGCTCTGAAAATAGCTTAGATAACCATCAACAAATGAAGGGATAAAGAAAATGCAGTATATATACAAATGGAATATTATTCCACCATAGCAAAGAATGAAATCATGTTATTTGCAGGAAAATGGATAGAACCTGACACCATCATGCTAAGTGAAGTAAGTCAAATTCAGAAAGTTAAGTATCAGTTTTCCCTTATGTAAGAAGCCTAAACTATAAATAAATCAATAAATAAAATAAAGGTGAGATGACAGAAAACTAGAAGGCAGACTCTTTGAGCTAGGGAAGGGGGTCGGGGGAGGGAAAGGGAAGAAAGGGATTGGAAAAAATCAAGACATTTTATATGCATGCACCAATTCCCTAAAACAAATATGCATTAATAAAAAAGAAAATAAATACATTATAAATTGATACTATCAAAGATTACAAGTGAAATTTTATTAGATATACATTAATTTTTTATTTTTATAGTTGCAGGCCTCAAGTATCTTTGTGCACGTAAATAACTAGATGGAAATGAAATAAATTGTGCTATAGCTGTATCAGTCAATCTTTGAGCTCTTTCAGAGTTATATGCACAAATCATACAGTGATTTCTCATTGAAAACTATTTTTAAACATCTACCAATTGACAATTCTCAAAATTTCATTAAAAGCAAGAATTGCAAACCATCTGACCTGTAGAACGATTTTACCCATTCACTTTCAAAATATTTCTAATTATGCATTTATTTGTTAAATTGAAGGTTTTCACACAAATAGAAAGGCTCAAGAAGAGCCTGGTATTTTCAGACAGATGAACTTCTGGAAAGTTGACATAGGAAGTCAAGGATATAGCAAACTTCTCCCATCTGAAAAGCACTGGTCTATGTGTGTCTCCCATCAAATCAACAGCATTATCAATATTAAAACATAATAATGAATTAGTTTTATTTGTGGATAATTATCGTTCAATTTCAAAAGAAAGAAGCTAAAAACAGTTTAAGTGTGCAATGAATAAATACCAAAAAGGTGTAAATAGTTAAAGGGGAATAAACAGCTGGACACGCTCACAAAGGGGCTGTAATTCTTGCTGCCAGGCAGCTTGAATCCCTGGTGTACATGTATGACCATGACTGTCCCATGCATTTTGTATCACTTCTACCACCACCGGTACAAGCTATGTGATGGGACAGTCATGCCTATGGCAGTTCAAGCCAGTGGGAACATGTTAAAGTAGAAAAGAAGAACAAAAGCTAATGCCTGTAATAGAATGCCTTCCTCAGAGTAAATGCTCAAATTCTGTTATCCAATTTACAGAACTGCTGATACTGATTCTCAAAGAGATGAAATAGACTATCACAATGAAAAAGAGACAGTAAAAATACTAGGTCCAGATAAAATCAATGAGTACATGAGTGTAATCAAAATAGAAGTGATGGTATAGAAAAAGTTATAAAATACAGAAATATATTTTTTGAGACAGGATCTTATCAAATATTCCGGGCGGGCCTTGAACTCACTATGTAGACCAGGCTGCTCTTGAACCTGTAGCAATCTTTCTGCTTCAATGTCCCTAGTGCTGGAAGTACAGATGTGAGCTACCACACCTGGCTCACAAATATACTATTAAATGAAACAAAATAGATCAAAAGGTACACAAGATGACAACCATGAAAAGAAACGCAGCCAGAGAACCACCTACAAACAATAGAAGTCTTACAACAAATGGCCTAAAATCTATAATTAAAAGTTTAATAGGAGTAAACTGTCGAGAAATGATAGGAGAAATAGCAGAGTGGTAAGCAACAACAACTCAGCCTGTCCAAGAGTTGGAATCCAGACACTGGAAAATAACAGCTTGGGGAAGTAAAAAAGAGAGAAGCAGATCCCCAGGAACCTGGAAGGATCTGACAGGAAACTGAAGAGACAGAACACAACACGGAGAAGGGAAGGGACAGTGTGCACTTTCTCCCTAGCTCCCAGCTTGTGGCTTATGGGAAAAGGAGACCCAATCCACAAAGACAAAATCAAAGCTGAGGAACCCCAGAAGGCTTCAGAAAGAAACACAGTGATGCAACTACAGAACTCTGCTCCCATGCGAGTCCTCTGACAGACAACAGCTGGTGGCTGTAGTCCAAGCACCCACCATATCTCCTAGAGGAAATGCTTGGTTAGATGCCATTCCAGGGTAGGGCTGACTGTTTGAACCCAGGACTCAGAGCAACCATAGGATGGCTTCAACTCAGGGCTCCCACTGTTATATTCCCACTGTGACTGGGTGAAACACAACCTCGGTCAGGAAGCTGGGGTCAGGCTGGAAAGAAACTCCCTGAGGGTTTAAGCTAAAGGACACAGGCCCCACCTCTACAGACAGAGGCCAGGCTCAGCCTGAATTGTTCTGGAATTGAAAATTGCAGCAATGGTGCCCTTGGCCTCATCCTACTGTCTGCTAATGACCCTATCCAACACAGATCTGTTTTCTTTATCTGCTAGCGTGAATACGGACACGTCTCAACTTGGACACTGCTCCAAAACTGTGGAAGAAAACCACACATTCAAAATCACTCAGAAATTTCTTTTGGTTTTCTTTTTATGGTTTGCCTTTTTTCAGGGGGTTGGGCTGTTGTTGTTTTTTTGAATAAGTACGCTGCTTTTAGTTTTCTTTTTGTTTTGGTTTGCTTTTGTTTTCTTTTTTTTTTTTTCCTTTCCCTCTTTCTTCTTCACCAGTTTATAGGGACTTGGGGAATTTTTCTTTGTCTTTCTTCCTTGTTTTTTCTTTTTCTTATTTTACTTCTTTTTTTCTTTATTTTTCCTTTTCCTTCTTTTAATTTTCTTTCTTTCTTTCTTTCTTTCTTTCTTTCTTTCTTTCTTTCTTTTTTTCTCTCTTTTTTTTGGTGGTACTGGGGATTGAACTCAGGATCTTGTACATGCTAGGTAAACACTGTACTTCTGAACCCCATCCCAGCCCTCACTCATTTTCTTTTACCTTCTATTTCTCATCAGTTTTTTCTTATCTTTACCTAATTCTATAAACATTTTTCTCCTCCCTTTGGATCTTTTGTACCACTTCTCTCTCCTCCTTCTCGAATCATACAGTCTAAAGTTTTAAATTTTTCCTCTTGCATTCCTCTGCTCCCAAACCTGTATCACTAATAGTATAACTATAAAACTTTGTTAATCGTTTGATAGGTAACCCTGTAAAATTATTGTTGAGTTCTTTTCTAGCATTAGCAGAGATACAGCGCTTACATTTAGTACATATTAGCTGTAAGTAAACGCCTGGGTTGTTCACAGCATAACTGTGGATTTCTTCTCTAGAGTTAAGGATGGTACACAACTGATTCTTATGGTAATAAACCAACACTCAGATTACCTTTGTGGCATCAACAATACTACAGTACATCCCCAGAGAACATAGCTGTTGGTCTAATTACATTGCATCTTCCTTCCCACCCAAACTAACCAAAGTGGTTGAATCTTAGAGCTGAAGCAAAAGACTATACTTAGCCACACCCAAAGTACATCACTAAAAAGCAACTAAAGAGATCTTTATACTAGTAACAAAGTCTTCCACTATAAGCATCCACAAACCTCAGCTCAAAATCATACAAACAATAGAAGCATGGGGGAGACAAGTCAACAAAATGCCTCTCCAAACCCCCACCTCTCCTGAAGCTAATCCAGGGATCAGTAAGGGGCAGAATAGCATAAGCCACATACCTGAATTACTTGAAAGGATAACAGAGGAGGTTAAAAAACAGATCAAAGACATACTCAGTGAGATCTCAGAAAATACAACCAAACAAGGGAAATAATAGCCAAAATGATCCAGGAGCTTTCAGAAGACACTAATAAAAAGCTAAATGAGGTAAACAAAATGATACAAAACATGAATGACTAGTTTAGCAAAGAATTAAGTGTCCACAAAGAAGACTAACCTAAAAGTAATTGGGAATAAGTAAAAAGTGAGAAGACAACACAAATGGCATGAAAAAAACCTTGTTTACAGAAATAATGGCAAAAACGTCCCAAATATAGGGAAAGAAATAAACATACGGATAAGAAAGACATATAGGGACCAGGGATAGAGCTCAGTGGCACAGCGCCTGCCTGGCAAGCACGAGGCTGTGAGTTTGATTCCTGGTACCAAAAGAAAAAAACAAAAAAAGAAAGACAGACAGACAGACATATAGAAGCCCAAATAGCCATGACCAAAAGAGAACCTCTCTGCACATTATACTCAAAAAAGTCCATCATAAGGACAAAAGTCTTAAAAGCTGTTAGAGAAAGGCAAAAAATGACATATAAAGATAAACACATTAGAATCACAACAGATTTGTCCACACAAACCTTAAAAGTCAGGAGGGCTTAGACTGAACTGTTTCAAGTCCTAAAAGATAACAACTTTGAACCCAGACTTATGTATCCAAAAAAACTTTCCTTCAAAATTCAAAGAAAAAATAAGGTATTCTCCAAATATAACCTCAAGAAAGTCATAACCACCAACTCAGCATTACAAAAAATTATGAAGGATATCTAAGAAAGGAAGGAAGGAAAGAAGGGAAGGAAGGAGGGAAGAAGGGAGGAAACAAAGAAAAAGAGAGAAAGGGAGCCAATGTTACCAATAAGTCAGAAAGAATGACTACATCTGCTCAAATGAGCAGCTAAACAAAAAGGAAAAAAATAAGGAAACCAGCAACAAGAAAACAATGCAATGACAGGAATAAGCTAGTAATCTCTCAGTAATAACTCTCACTGTGAAAGGCCTCAATTCCCCAATCAAAAGACACAGGTTAGCAGAGTGGATCAACAAACAAAACTCAACAACATGCAATACATAAGAAACACATTTAATTTATAAAGAAACTCACAGATTAAAAATCAAAGGCTGGAAATACTATTCCATGCAACAGGAACCCAAAAAAAGCAGGAGTAGCTATCCTAATTTCAGAAAAAAATGAATTTCAAGCCAAGACTGATCAGAAGAGACCAAGAAGGTCCTTATATATTTATTAAGGGAACAGTTTAACAGGAAGAAGTAACAGTTATAAATAATCTAATGATGTACCTCAAAGTCCTAGAAAAACAAGAACAATCTAAACCCAAAGGTAGTACAAGAAATTAAAAACATCAGAGAAGAAATGAATGATATTGAGACTAAAAATGCAATGCAATGAGTCAGTGAATTGCACAGTTGGTTTTTCTAAAAGAATAACCAAAACAGAAAAACTCTTAACCAATCTTACCAAAATAAGAAAAGGCCCAAATCTATGCAATTAAAAATGAAAAAGGTGAAATCACAACAGATTCTACTGAAATCCAGAAGATCATCAGTAAATGCTTTGACAACTTGTACCCTAATAAAATGGAAAATTCAGAAGAAATAGATAAATTCCTAGGTACATATAAACTACCAAAGCTGAACCAAGAAAATACAAAAATTCCTAAATAATCCAGTACCAGTCAATGAAATTGAAGAAGTAATTAAAAAAAAAAAGCTACCAGCTGAGAAAAAGCCCAGATCCTGATGGATTCACTGTAGAATTACACAAGAACTTTAGGGAAGATCTAATGTCAGTACTCCTCAAACTCTTTAATGAAAACAAAAGAGAAGCAGTACCCCCAAAGTTATTCCAAAATCATAAAAGGACCCAACTAAGAAAGAGAACTCAAATTTCTTTAATGAATATAGATACAAAAACCCTCAATAAGATACTGGCAAATAGAATGCAGAAAATCATCAAAAAGATCATACATCATGACCAGGTAAGATTTATTCCAGGAATGCAAGGATGGTTCAACATATCCAAATCAATAAAAGTAATATACCACATAAACAGAAGCAAGGACAAAATCAAATGATCATCCCAACAGATGCAGAAAAAGCATCTGACAAAATCCAACATTATTCGAGATAAAAACCCCAAAGAAAATAGGTATAGAAGGTCTTTATTTCAATCTGATAAAAGCCATCTATAACAAACCAATGGCCCACATCATACTAAATGGAGAGAAGATGAAGGCTTTCACACTAAAATCTGGCACAAGACATGGATGTCTACTATCACCACTCCTGTTCAACATAGTTCTCAAAACATTAGCAAGAGCAATTAGACCACAGAAAGAAATAAAAAAGCAGTATGGATGGGAAAGGAAGAAGTCTAATTATCATTATTTGCAGATTACATGATCCTCTGACATAGAAGACACCCCAAACACCAAAAGAGTCCTAGAATTAATAACCAATTTCAGCAGCATAGCAAGACACAAAGTCAACACTCAAAATTCAACAGCATTCCTGTATACCAGTAGTAAATTCACTAAGAATGATATTAGGGAAACAATACCTTTCACAACAGCATCAAAAAAAAATGAAATACTTAGTAATTAACCTAAACAATAAACCAAGAGACCGCTACAATGAAAAACTACAGTACTCTGAAAAAGGAGATCAAAGAGGACATTAAAAAATGGAAAAATATCTCCTGTTCCTGAGTAGGCAAAATTAACATAGTCAGTATGGCTATATTTCCAAAACTGTTACACATATTTAATGCAATCACAATCAAAATACCAACAGCATTCCTCAGAGAACTAGAGAAAGCAATCCTAAAATTCCTATGGAACCAGAAGAGACCTAGAACAGCAAAAGCAATTCTGGGCAACAAGGGCAAGGCAGAGGACATCAAAAGCCCAGACTTCAAATTATACTACAATTAAACTTCAAATTATTTATACTACATAAATTTTATACATTTAGTATAAAATTTATACTAAATTTATACTACAATTAAACTTCAAATTATACTACAATTATACACATAAAAAACACTGAGATTTCATGTCTAGAAAGAATGGTTATCATCAAGAAATCAACCAATAACAAATGCTGGAGTGGCTGAAAGAGTTAAAGGTATCATGTTACAATGATGTATGCATATCCATGTGTATAGCAACATAATAAAAACAGCATGGTAGATAGGCAAAAAAAACAAAACAAAACAGACCTACAAATCAATGGAACAGAACAGAGGGTGCAGAAATAACTCCAAGTACACTCAGCTACCTTATCTTTGACAAAAGGGCCAAATCCTTTTGCTGAAGGAATAATAGCCTCTTTAACAAGTGGTGCTCAGAAAATTGGTTGTCTACATATGGAAGATTGAACCCAGACCTGTATCTCTCACCATGCACTAAACTACAATCAAAATGGATCAAAGATATAAATACTATAACAGAAACACTTAACTTACTGGAAGATAAAATAGGTAACTCTTTTTTTTTTGTTTTTTTTTTTCCAGTACCGGGGATGGAACTCACGACCTTGCGCTTGCCGGGCAGGTGCTGTGCCACTGAGCTAAATCCCCAGCCCCTAAAATAGGTAACTCTTGAAGACAAGCACAGGCAAAGACTCTGAACAGAACCCCGGCTGCACAAGAAATAACAGCAATAATTAACAAATGGGATCACATCAAATTTAAAGGTTTCTGCACAGTAAAAGGAAACAACCAGTTTCTGCACAGTAAAGGAAACAACCAACAGAGTCAGGAGACAACCTACAGAAAGGGAAAATAATTTTCACACTACTCCTTAGACAAAGGATTAATATCTAGAACAGATAAAGAACTTGAAAAAAATCAGACCCCACAAATTTAAAGACCTAATCCAAAAATAGGCAACTGAAATGAATAGACACTTCTCAGATGAAGGAGTACAAGTGCCCAATAAATACATGAAAAGACACTCAACATCACTGCCCATTCAAGAAATGCACATTAAAAAACACTGAGATTTCATGTCTAGAAAGAATGGTTATCATCAAGAAATCAACCAATAATGCTGGAGAGGCTGAAAGAATTAAAGGTATCATGTTACAATGATGTATGCATATCCCTGTGTGTAGCAACACAATTTATAATTGCTAATCATGGAAGCTATGGATAAAGAAAATCTGGTATTTATACACATTGCAGTACTACTCTGCTATACTTCAGTCATTTGTAGGAAAATGGATGCACTTTGAGACCATAATGTTAAGTGGAGTAAATCAGACACACAGGCTTCAATATGGCAT
>NW_004955414.1:24613923-24649023 GCF_000276665.1 Chinchilla lanigera
AAGAGACTAGCAACATACCTAAATGCACAGAGTACATATGGAAATATAGCCTATAAGTAAAATTAGCATTTTAAAAACAGTGGGGAAAGAATGGATTCCTCAACTACTGAAACTTGGATAACTCTTTGGAAAAAAATAAGTTAGAGCAGTTAAGGTCATGGGCTCTAGTCCGTAACTACCTGAACCTGAATCCTTTCTTTGGGTAACTTGCAGCAAGTCAGTTTACAGTGATAATGACAGGGAAAGTAACAGTGCTGATATCAGAAGGCTGTTGAAAGTATTAAATGAGTCAGTACATAGGAAGTATTTAGCACCTGACATAAGTATGCATCAAAACTATTAGCTATTATTATTTATAAGTTCCAGATTGAGGAAAGGTTTAAATGTTTAAAAATGACATACAACAAAATTTTGCTTCCTTCAGTTTTTTTTTCATCACTGGCTGTTAATTTTATCAGTTTTTCAGAAAATAATTTTTGGTTTTCTTGATATTTCCATTATACAATTTTCTTTGCTTTGAAAAAACACACCGTAAAGGAGAAGAACATATAATGGATATTTAATGCTGG
Source organism: Chinchilla lanigera (assembly GCF_000276665.1). Lineage (NCBI taxonomy): Eukaryota > Metazoa > Chordata > Mammalia > Rodentia > Chinchillidae > Chinchilla > Chinchilla lanigera. The sequence continues at coordinate 24,614,493 of NW_004955414.1, forward strand.
TAATTTAAGAACACCATAGGAAAAATATGTTTAGGACTGATGAATTTCACTACAGAAATTATTCAAAACATTTATTTTTAACAGACAAATGACTGAAAAAAAATTAATGTAGTACATAGGATACCAACTAATATCCTTAACATTAACATAGTTGGTAAAATAATATATGAAAACATATGAATAAATATCTGATAAGGGGTTAGTATCTAAAATATCTAAGGAACTCAAACAACTTGATAGTGAGAAATAATAACCTGACTTAAAAATGGACAAAGGACCGAATAGACAGTTCTCAAAAGAAGACATGCAGATGGCCAACAGATTTATGAATAATTATTATCAGGGGGCTGGGGAGATAGCTCAGCAGCACAGTGCCTGCATGGCAAGCGCAAAGTCCTGAGTTCAATTCCTGGTACAAAAAAAAAAAAAAAAAAAATTATTATCAGAAAGACCAAAGACAAGTGTTGCCAAGGATACGGTGAATAGGGAATGCTGTACTATTCACTGTTGGTGGGAATATAAATTATACAGCCATTATGGAGACAATATGGAGGCTTCTCAAAAAATTAAAAATAGAACTAACATATTTCGCACTCTAGAAATATATCTAAAGAATATAAAATCAGTAGTTTAAAGAGATACCAGCACTCTCATGTTCACTGCAGCATTAGCCACAGGAGCCAAAATACAGACTCAGCCTGTGGCCATCAACAGATGAATAGAGAAAATGGGGCATATAAACATAATGTAATACTATTCTGCCTTTAAAAAGAAATGCTGGCACCCAGCATGGTGGCACACACCTATAATCCCAGCACTTGGGAGGCTGAGTCGGGAAGCTGAGGCAGGAGGATTGCCATGAGTTTGAGGCCAGCCTAGGCTACATAATGAGTTCAAGTAGGCCAGCCTAAATTACAGAGTCCCTACCTCAAAAAAAAAAAAAGAAATGGCGTCATTTCCTATAACACAGATGATACTGAAGGACCATATGTTGAGACAAACCAGACACAGAAAGCAAAACACCTCATGATCTCAATTATGGAGAATCTACAGAAAGCTAAACTCCCAGGAACACAGAGTAAATAAAATGGTAGTTACTAGACATGAAGGTTGGGGGACTTGGGGACATGGTCAATAGGTATAGAATTTCAGTTAGAAGGGGTAAGTTCAACAGGTCTACTGTACATCATGGTGACTATGGTTAATAACAATAAATCATATACAATGATACCTCACTTGTCAAACTCAATTCATTCCAAATTCATGTTCAAACGCCAAAAAGTTTGAGAACAACATATTTTTCTAGCAAGAAATAATGTAAAACTAAATAAGTGGTTCTGAGGCCCAAAAATTACACTTATAAATTCATTTTCCCAGGACTTTAAAATTTTCACAATGATTTCTTTCTTTAACTCTATCACGGTTCTCACAGTTTTCTTCTTCACTTTACTGATAGTAACTTTCTTCGGAGCCATGGTTATGATATTTTATGCAAGTAAAGAGAAAACAAAAGCAAAATGACGAATATTCTAAAACACTATCACAAGTACTGTATGCTGTCTGGGCAAGAACAGCACTTAGGCTGAAGCGTCATCCCTCTGTGTCCACAGCAGAATGTGACATGTGATACACATTCCACCCATACAAGTCAGATTTCTGGTTCAACTATTAAGCAAAGTTATAAACTCAGAGCAGATTTTTTTCAAGCTTTGCGATTCGAATAGTGGAAAGGTCAAGCTAAGAGTTGTTCAACAACTGTTTCTGAAAGAGTAGTTTTACATCATACCACAGCAATATATGTGCACCCATCTTTATAGCAGCACAATTTGTAATAGCTAAATCTTGGAGACAGCCCAAACACCTATCAACTAAAGAATGCATAAAAAAAAGATACGGTATTTTATACAATGGAGTACTACTCAGATATAAAGAAGGATAAGCTCGAGGCTTTTATAGGTAAATGAATGCAACTACAGACCATACTCATAAGAGAAATGAATCAGACCCGCATGGGTAAACATTGTATGGTCTCCCTCATGTAAGAAACTGAAAGGGTAAATGAGATCCAAGAGGTACGACAGATATTGTGAAAGGGAAAGAAACTGCTCAAAAGGAAAAACAACTGGGATGAGGGAAAGGAGAGAAAAAGGGAAAAGTAAATATATATATATATATATATATATATATATATATACACACATATACATATATACACACAAGATAGCTAAGACAATTATACTACTAATTTCTATTACATCATTAAAGGAATGGTTTGTGCTTATATTGTTGATCAATTTTGCATGCCTATATCTTGTAATCTGAGCAACTACTTTGAACATAACAATATGCAATGTAATAACCATTGTTAACTTCCTATTATCTTGTTTTGAAGTTCTGTATCATTGTTTTTTTTGTTTTTTTTTTTTTTGGTTTTTTCCGGTACCGGGAACCGAACTCACGACCTTGCGCTTGCCAGGCAGGCGCTTTTGCCGCTGAGCTAAATCCCCAGCCCTGTATCATTGTTTATATTGCTTTTATTTCTCTTTAAAATAAAAAAGTAGTTTTAAATGTTCCCATCACGAAATTATCATAAGTATGACAGGGTACAGGTGGCACACACCTGTAACTCCAGGTACTTAGGAGGATGGAAATTTGTAAGCCAGCCTGCGCAACTTAGCAAGACCCTGTCTCGACATAAAAAATTTTAAAGAGCTGAGGATGTACCTTAATAGAAGAGTACCCACCATGCACAAGGCCCTGGGTTCAATCCCAGTACAGCAGGAAAAAAAAACCCTAAGTATGTGAGATAATACCTATATTAGCTTGATTCAGCCATTCCATAATGCATACCAATCAGACCATCACACTGTACATCATAAATATATACAATTTTAATTTCTCAATTAAAAAATAAATACATGAACATGTAAATCTCAAGAGACATGCTGTAGAAATTAATTGGCCATTAAACACAGAAGAAAATATTCAACCTCAGTAGTAATTGAAGAAATGCAAATTAAAACAGCAGTATAATACCATTTTTGTCTTATCAGATTTGCAAGTATCATTATTTTCAGTTTGACAAAGATGGCTAAAAATGAGCACTCTTACTCACCCTGGCAAAAGGGACACAGAAGAAAGACCATCTGGAGAGCAACTGGCTAAGCACAAGAACAATAAAAATGTTCATCTCTTTTACCATTGTACTTCTAGAAACATGCCCATAAAATGATAGGGGAATGACATTAAAATATAGGCAGAAAGATGTTCATGACAGTGATTCCAAGGAAGCGCTCCTCCACTGAACTGTACTCCCCTCACTACAGCATTTGTATAGTAACTTAAATAATGGCGAGAGACCTAAACATAAATAACAGAGATTAAAGTACAAATATCTAGTGTTTTACGAATGTATATTTTTAAAGTGTTGGTATAAAGCTGGATGTGGTGGCACACAACTGTAATTTCAGAACTGAGGAAGCTGAAGCAGGAGGATCACTGAGAGTCTGAGGCCAACATAGTAAACGCAAGGCCAGCCTAAACTACACAATGAGACCTTGTCTTTAAAAAAAAATGTTGGTGTATAATTTGGTTTATATGTAAACAATGATTATCTCTGTATAATGATTGTTGGTGGGTTGTTTTGTGTTTTTTGGTTTTTTTTTTTTTTTTTTTTTTGGTCTTAACTTCCTAATTTCCAGAATAAACATAAACGACTTGTGTAAAATTCAACTAACCAATTAAGGGGGAAATGCCCCATCATCCGCTGACATATGAAAGCAAAGAGCAAAGGAGAACGACGTATAAACAAGCAACTAACTATAACAATCCTGCCTCTAGAATGCAGAGAAGGGCTTGATTCAGAAGCTGAGCTTTGAAGGATGAATTGGCCAGGGAAGGAATTCAGAACATGGAAGGCAGAAAGTGAGCTACACGGGATTCTGGCATGGCCAGAGGGGCTGCGCATGCACGGAGGACCTGAAGTAAAAGCTAAACAACAAAGACTTTTGAATGTTATGCTAAAGTGTAGGGCTATCCTGTGAAAGAAAAAAAAAATCAATGAAGAGCTTTTGTGATCCATTTATACCAAGATCAAGAAAAGGCAGAACGAATGATAACCGAAGGGTGGTTAGGGGTAGGAATGCAGATGTTATCTGGGAAAGAGGCATGAAGCAACCTTCTAAGGTGCTGGAACTGTTCTGCACTTCATCTGACTAGCAGTGACTTGGATGCATATAAATGTTGAAATCTACTATTATATGCTTATTATTGTGCACTGTATGTTACTCTTCAATTTTAAAAGGAAAGAGCTTCAGCAAAGGAGTATCATTAGTTGTAATTTAGAAAGCTCACTCATAGAGCAGCCTGGGGGACTGAAGAACACCCAGAGGCAGGCACTCTGAGACCTTAAAGCTGAACACCAACAAAAGATGGTCTAGGGCTGGAGGCAGCGAGACAGGAAGGAGTGATCTACCCCATGACACGTTTGGCAGGCAGAACTGGTAAGACGTTGAATAGGACTGCTGAGAGAAGAAATCAGAGGTGACTGATATCATTAAAGGATTGGATGAATACAGGAGGAAGAGCAGCTTTACAGAGATAAATATTGGCCATGAGAAGTCTGAGGTGCCTGTGGGTTATCTGTCTAGGTTGCTAGTAATACTAGCTACAAGCCACATTATCTTTTAAGCATAGTCCCAATTTGTTTAATTTCACAACAACCTTATGAGGCAGGTACTATTATTATGCCATATGTCAGATTAGGAAACTGAGGCATAGAAAGGTTAAGGGACTTGTCTAGGAACACCTACAGGAAGTGGTAAAGAAGGAATTTGAACTCAAGGGGCCTGACTCAAGCCTCTATTCTTAAGGTGACCACTAAGATGAGATGACATATCTCTGACATAAAGGTAACTGCTAAAGCCCTGGGGACAGCTGAGATACTGTAGGAAGAGTAAACAAAAGTAAGGAAGAAAACATGCTTCTTAGAGCTGTAGGAAGAGTTAGATGACTTTTATAAAACCTCTCACTGAGTTAAAGGTACCCATTAAGGATAATTCTTCAACAATAGGCTCATACAAAAAAGAACTGGATTAGATTTAAAATTTAGTGGCATGGGCCGGGGATACAGCTCAGTGGCACAGCGCCTGCCTGACAAGTGCAAGGTCCTGAGTTCGATTCCCGGTACAAAAAAAAAAAATAGGTCCTATGGTCTCAATGACTGTCTCTCTCCAAAATTCGTATGTTAAAAATCTGATCCCTAATGTTAAAGTATTAAGATGTGGGGACCTTGGAAAGATGGGATTAGTACCCTTTCAGAGGTTTAAGGGAGCCTCTTTGTCCCTTGTGACATGTGAGGACACAGCTAGGGGACATCTACAAAGACATCAAATCTGCCGGCACCTTGATCTCACACTTACTTCCCAGCCTCCAGGACTGAGCAGTAACTTTGTTATTTTTAAATTACTTGGTCTAAGGTATTTTGTTATAGCAGTATGAATGAAGACACAGGGAACCCTAAATATTATCTGAGCACTAATTAAAATAAAAATATACTAAATTGGAAAACTAGAGATAATTGAAAAATAATACAGAATAAAAAATAGTCTGTAAAGTATAATCTTACATTGTTAGAAAAATAATACATGCACATATATCTGCCTACCTCTAGAGAAACACCTACAAGGAAATGCACTAAAATATTAAAAACAATGGTGATCTCTGGGTACTGAGAAAGTAAAGCTTTTTTTTTAGAAGAATGTATTACCATGCACATATTTTTTAATGAACCAACTTAAAGTTGAAGAGAAACATCGTTTTCTATTTTGTGGTTTTCTCCAAGGAGCTCACAGACACCAGGAGAGTAAAAGACACAACCTCACACAGTGTACAAGCTGACTCCAAATGCTAAGTAAAGGTAGGGAAAACAATGACCTCATGCCAGAGGCAAAAAAAAGAAAACCCCACTCCTCTTCTGCATTCACCTTCTCTTCCCTCCCTTTGTTCTGAGCAGCTGCCCTTCCAAATGATGGGAAAATCTCCTTGTTCGTGTCATTCACTCCAAGGAAACAGGGCACCACGCCCCTGCCAGCACCTCCAAAGGGAGCAAGTGAAGCAGACACACATGAAGGGGAGCATGAGAAATACCAAGCACTGCGTGCCCTGCATCCACAGGATAAATAAGAGCAACTTGCACAGAAATGAGAAAAGATCACATGCAGCAGGCTCTTCTTTGGGATCACTGAGGCAGCAGATGTTCTCCTGGAAAGATTTCTGAAGTCAAGATTTCCTGAGGGAATTAGCTAATTTTCACATCTCTTAATTTTTTTTTGCTGGAGATCAAGCCCAGCAAACCCAGGGCCCCACATATGCCCCACATACCCTCAGGCATCACAGCTCTTCAATTTAAAGGTGGGGGTCATGAAGCGGTAATAAGAGGGGAAAGGGTGGTCCGCAGTGGACAAAACGAGATAAAGGGGGTACATTACTACTCACTGCATTCCCCTTTTGACTAGGAGCCCCAGCGAATGGGAGGGCTGCCGGATCTTTGAGGTAAATCTAGCCAATCAGCTGAGGACTTTCATCAATTCTTATTCATCTTCCAAATTACCTTAGTTTCCAGAATACTGTCTCTCATCCAATAAACATTCAACAAGTAAATACAAACACAAATGAACAGTCTGAAATAACTGTGGATTTGAAGACCAAGTCATAACTGGGAGTGGTACCACACTCATGTAATCCCAGCACTCTACTCTGGAAGGCTTAGACAGGAAGATGGCAAATTTGAGTCCAGCCTGGGCAATTTAGCAACTGAAGCGAGATTCTTCTCAAAATTAAAAAAAAAAAAAGAAAAAACCCTGGGGATGTAGCTCATTGTGAAGGTTCTGAGTTCAATCCCCAGTACTACAAACAAATAGATGTAGAGATAGACACTGAGACAGAATAAGTTCCCAACTTACGAACATTCAAGTTGTGAACCGTCACAGATAGGAACGGACCTTGCATTAGGTAGGTGAGAACAAATCAAGGAAGTAGCTCATGGATCTGCCAAACATCACCACAGTTATGCTGCTGTGTATTTACGGTATAGTGGATACTGTGCGGTAGTACAGTGCTCCATCAGAGCCCAGGATGTCTAGAAGCAACAGGAAAAGCAGTGTTGATGTGGTCTGTTTGGGGGTTTTTGGTCAGACTTACACATAAATCCAACTTACAAATGTTCTCCCAGAACAGACCTGGTTCATAAGTTGGGGACTTACTGTACCAAACTATATAAGCCTTGGGGCTAAAATTCTTCCCATGAGATAGAATCAAATGTTAATGTTCTATCAATAAGATATGGTTCAATATGATCAAATGACTGATGCTCCAGTACTCAGCACAATATATGGTATTTAGTAGGTGCTACTCAGTAAGTTTCTGTTGAAGGTTGAATGCTCCAGCATTTTTTCTGCAACCCCAACTTTCAGATCCAGTATGAGATATTACTTAAAGGTCTGCGTTCTCACTTTCATGCTGACTTTCAAAGTTTTTCCGTAGAGATGGAAAAAGATTTCTGAGGATGGAAAAAGCTTAAGTATCATATCCTGTGCCAATTCACTGGCCTGGTAAGAGCTGTATCAGTCTATTTTCATCTGCTCTGGTTGAAAACTTACGTGACCTAGGCTTTAGCATAACCGATCTGCCCAAAGCATTTGTGGGCCCAAGAGGCAAGTTATACTTCTACCAGCCTCCTGTGTCCTACAAACAGTTCAAGATTGAAGTCCCTGGATGCCTGCTCCCCAGCCACAGTGCAGCTCCTCCAACCCAGAGGTCCAGGTCCTCTTGAAAGCGGCTCACATTCATTTTCCATCCACTCCTTCCAACCTTTCCCTAACCCTCCCTCACTATTTTCACACCAGTGTAATGAGACCCTCCATCCCACGTCCTAATATAGCCTAGGTTTCTTAGAGGAATTAGTATCTAGACACTAAAATGTCATTTAGAGCCATATACAGAATTAAGGATAATACCTGCTTCCTATCCTCAAATTCTCTTAGAAAGCTGAATTCACGCATCTTATCGGGAATTATTTGTCATCATCTCTAAAAACCACCACAAATTTTGAAATACAGGGGGGAAAAAAACAAACTGAAATGCCATTAGGCTCATATCCATAGCATATTTGGATTATTCCAATCTATTTTATGCCACTTTCACTGAAAAGAAAGAACATTTTTCACGTCTCTCTCTTTCCAAATTTAAAATTTCCAAGATAATGTTCAAGACCCTCCAGCATCTGATTCACCTTATACAGCCTACTCTGCCTCCCAGGGATCTTTTATAAATGTGCAGATTCAGCAAGGATGATCTCATTTCCATCTCACACGAGCCAACATCTTTTCTGCCTCTGGGCCTTTGCTCCTGCTGATCCCTGTCACCTTGTATGCCCCAAGATGACCCCTGCATTCCAAAGGCAGCACTGTCTGGAGGAAAGGGACTGAAACACCCAGATTCTAGACATGGTTCTGGCACAAGCTAGTTGTATGCCTTTGGATAAATCCTTTCCCTCTCTTGGCCCAGCTTCCCCTTCTATAAACAGGAAGACTGAAGTAGATAACATAGTAGTCTGTTATGGCTTGTGTCTGGATGCCCCCCAAAGCCTCATGTAGTCATGGGGCAGGCTTTTACAGTCTCTGGTTGATCCATGACCCAATGCTGGCATTATGGGTGTGAGAGTTACACTCGCCCTGGGGCACATAGTTTGCATATATAAGGGAGGGAAAGAGGTTGCTTGCTGCCATTTCTCCTTTTTGCTCTTGTTGCTTTTGCTGTTTTCCACCGCTATGAACTGTTGCCCTCTGCCATGTGCCACTCTGCCTTGGAGCCAGCCAAGTACTGACTGCAACCTTCACAAACTGTGAGCTAAATAAATCTTTCCCTCTTTATTTTGGGAATCAGGTATTTTGTCCCAGCAATGAGAGAAAAGTAACTAAGACACGGTTCTTCTAGCTTTAAAAAAATGATCCTAATTTCTACATGCTCAGCTACATTCAATCTCTCCTTCAAAATCTGCAAGTCCTCCAAGAATTTTCTCTTCAGTGCTCCAGCCCAAACTATTCTCTCCTCTCTAAACTCCTATGTCTGAAATCCAGAACAAATTACACAATGCATTCAGTCAACCAAGATTTTCTGAGCATTTTCTTAGTCAGATAGCCCAGCAAAGTCTTGGTAATAAATATAAAGCCAACTAAGATCCCGCCCTGTAACTCCCAGCTATATATCCCTTTCTTCTCCACTGTCTTTATCCAAGTCAAGTCATGTTAAACATAAACAACAAAGGCAAATGCACCACTTATTCATTTATTTAACAAATATTAAAGAAAACCTTCCACGTACTATTCTAAAAAGTAAAGACACCAGTAAACACATGGACAAAGTCCCCAACTTCATGGGGTTTATTTGGGAAAGCAATACAAATATATAATTTTAGGAACAAAAACAAAACAGGGATCAAAGACTGACTCAAAGCAATTTTACATAAGATGGTTAGGGCAAGCCTCCCTTAGGTTGTGCATTCAGGCCCATACTTGAATCAACTGAAGTACAAACTAGCAATATTCAGGAGAACAGCATCCCAGGCGCAGGCAAAGGCTTTGAGAGAGCAGAAACAGGACGAGGGCAAGAGGAGACGGAGGGCTGAGGATTAGATCACATAAGAATTTGGAAGCAAATCTGGATTCTAAGCATGATGATTCCATATGAGAGTTTAAAAATGCGCTGGCTGCTGCCTGGAGAAGGCCAAGGAGAAACAGAGGAGCCAGAGCCAATCAGAAGACTGTACGGAACCACTCAGACAGTGACGTGCAGAATGCCACCGGGTAGCTTCACATCATGGCTCTCCACCTCGGTCACTACACTTTCAAAGTGAGGACGACAGGGAAGACGCACCATGAAGCTATCTGGAAGATTAAGTGAGCAACATAAAACCCTTACAGCAGAATCCGCCACAGGATAAACATGCCATGAATTCTAGCACTTTAAAGCCATGAGAACACCCAAGAAGAAAGAAAGCTGAAGACTGTCCTATAAATTTCAAAGAAATCAATATATTTCATATACATGCTTTTAAAGAAAAAATAACCATCCTCCTCTTCGACGATGATTGAATTATCAACTATCTCCTCAGTATCACCCCACTAATCAGTGATAGTCATCTTGGCAGAGAGAGTCACACTCGCCAAAGCAGCTACACTATCTAACATCCCACCTTCCCGCCAAACCTCCCAATCTTTGTGCTGTGTGTCTAAGCTTTTCTGTCTCTTCTTTCCTAGCAATTTGTCTAGGTGTAAAAACCTCCCATACCTGCAACATGTCACCTGTCTCCATGGCCTTAAAAGAATCTAATCACCTACACTAAAACTTTCCCAGAAAAACCACAGCATCAAAAAGGGGGAAAGAAAATGGGCATAACTCAAACATGTACCCAGAGAATCATCTGGCAGGGCTCTCCCTAGCAAGGCACAGGCGCCATAGTGTGTGGCTGGTTACTATGAGTATTTACAAAATAATCTCAAGTGATACAAGTTCCCCACAGAACAAAGGTCTAAGTTAATACAGAGGGTAAAAAAATTAGGTTTTTTTAATAAACACTTGAGCTTTTCTGTGGCTGGGTCAAAATACCTGATGTCCCTAAATTAAAGGAGGGGAGGTCTATTTACCACAGAACTACCTGTCTTTCTTCCCTTTCCTACCCACTCACCTAAACCCTTAGCTCGATAATAAATCAAGCTGATCGTTCGGCATCAGCTCTTGATGTAGCGTCAATCAAATCTGAGCTTCACTCATTTTCTGAGAGCTACTCCTGGCCCTCTAGGGACCAGTAACAGTGACAAACATATGGAAACCATGTAGGTGACTCAAAGGTGGACAGAGTTGGGCATATGAATGGGACATATTTGGCTTTCTTGCACAAATCTACACCTTGAGAAAACAAAGATATTATTGTGCCAACTAATTCTGTTTCTAATTCTGATCACTGAGTACTTAACAGGAATTTTTTAAAAACAAGATATACATCTTCTGCCGATCTCCCATGACTATATAGCACTTTCTATACAAACAGCATGGCCCCAAATACTATTCTAATGCAAAGCAATGACCTATCAAAACATACACGCTTGGTAGAAACAGCAAAACAGGGGGCTGGGGATATAGCTCTGTGGCATAAGCGCCTGCCTGGCAAGCACAAGGTCATGAGTTCAATCCCTGGTACTGGAAAAAAAAAAAAAAAAGAAGAAGAAGAAAAGAAACAGCAAAACAGAAACCTCGTAACTGATATACCTGATTAATTGGACACTGAAGATTCAAATAAACACTCTGGCCCTAAGTCCAATTTATCCATGCTAGCCCTAACATCACAATATTACTCATTTCTGAGTTGGGTTTTCTTCATTTTTATGTCCTTATTTATAGATTACAATGTCTACTAAGAAGCAAGAAGTTTTGATTCCCCTCTCATACAAATATACAATTTTTGAAAGAACTTCCATTCTCCTTGGACTTGGTCCCAGTATATGGAATTCTTTGGCTTTAAGCACACAGTCTGGTTCAAAAGAAAACAACAAGCTGAGCATAGTGGCTCAGGCCTGTAATCCCAGCACTCAGGAGGCTGAGGCAGGAGGATTGCTGGGAGTTCAAGGCCAGCCTGGGCTACAGAGTGAGCTCAAGGCCAGCCTGAACTACACAGTGAGACCCTGTCTCAAAAAATCAAAAAACAAAAACAAGAAAAAAGACAGAAAAGAACAAACGTGCAAGATAAAGCTTCTCCAAACAGTCCTTACCCCTGACTATTCTGCGGCACCATCTAAGGGAAGGTGTTACAGTGCTGACTGGATTCCCAGCAACGTTCAATGGAATCTAACCGGACTCACGAGGGGGGAAAAAACGGACTAGAGCCCCTTTACTCACTAGAAAATTCATCTCCACATGTGGAGCCTTCATATCAGGAGTCATCTCAGCACCCAGGGCAGAGGCTACAGTGATACATAAACAGGCATTTCCCAACAGCAGCATTTCAAGAGATACCCAACATCCATCAAAAACTAAGCTCCCATCTAATTTCTTAACTCTGCCCCTTCATCACCTTACTGATTCATCAAACCTCTCATATTAAGCATGTTCACTCAGGAAAAGTAATGAGAATAAACAGATGTTTGTAAGTACTAGCACAGTCCCTTCTCCCTAGCAGATAGTTAATAACCGTCACACACATCCAAAGAAAAGTGTATCAAATATAGTAACAGAGCACTTCCCAGAGACGAGAGTCTGACAAAACCTTTCAGGACAATGACTGCCTGACTACAGAGACTTTATTGGCCCCACTCCAGTTAGCCTCACCGTCAAAAGATGAACTGGGAGTGTGGACATTTACGAACATCTAGAACCAAATTTGTCCTAGCTAAATAACATCCAAGATCCTAACACGGCACGGTGTTGAACACCTGTAACCCCAGCACTCTGGAAGGCTGAGGCAAGAGGATCTTAACTTTAAGCTCTGCTTGAACTTAACCAGATCCTGTCTCAAAATAAAAATTAAAAAGGGATGAGAACGTAGCTTAGTGTCAAAGCGCTGGGTTCAATCACCACTAACCCCCAAAAAGGAAAAATCCCAATTTCACATCAAAGACGAAAAGCCACCAAAACTGACCCTTGCCCACTCAAAGTATTTTCCAGATTACTGACAAAAAGGAACACATCCTCAGCATATTCTAATAACTATGGTCCTTCATCACAGAAGGCCTGAAAACGGAGGGTTAATTATTATGCTACCAGCAAAGGGTTAAGGAGACTATTTCTATCATGTTTGCTTGGAGAATCCTAACTTTCAGTTTTAAGTAAATGATTCCCACACTCCTAGAAAGGCCTTAATTGGGCTAGTCTGTTACTTGTAGTGCTGCCTGGAAAAGGCTAGATTCTTTTTAAGCCCTAAAGAACTTGGGCAAAATTCTTTTGATGATAATTTTTTTAAAGATCATCTCTGGAGCTTACATATGTTCCACAATTAGTAATGCTGATGGAGAGCACATTTTATTCCCAAAGACTCCCTCCAAACTGAAAGCTCTATTTGGCAACACGTCTAATACTGACTTCCTGTATAAAACAAAACACAAAGCAACAAGTATACAACATAATCATAGGTCTAAAAAGCAAGATTTGCAAGAAAAACATAGAAAGTTCAGCTTGTTTAGCCAGAGAAGGGTAAGGAAATGGTGGGTATAGATGGGACAGTCTGTACATGTGACGACTGCCACTGGAGTCCAGGAAAGACAATTCATTCGCTCTGAACATCTGTGCATAGAAGAAAGAAGTGTAGAAAAACAGTAAAAGAAAGAAATACACGTTAACTACTCCCAGTACAAGGAGATAATCTGTGATCATCAATCTGGAAACCTTAGAAACCAGTGCCTTAGGGAGGTTGTTAAATCTCTTGAGAGTGAGATCAAATCCCTTGAGAAAGATTTAAGGATATCAGGAAAATGGAACAGTTTAAAACAGGCAAAGTTCTATCCTAGGACATTACATCTGAGTATCAAAAGGATATCCCCGTCTTGTTTTTCGGTTATCTTAGAAAACCTAAATCACTTCTTTAATAAATTATAAAAATAACAATCGCCTCACAAGTATAAAAACATTAATAACTGTGCAAGCAATGCACCAAAAATGCAATCAAACATTTCTGACATTTAAATAATAGCACTGCCAGAGATTCTTCTGGAGACCCTAACTTTCAAAAGCTTGAAAACATTCTCACCGGAACTCACACCCAAACGTACCAACCAGCAACATGTGCTGCCACTCTCTGGAGGAAACCCCAGGTCTTCCTTTCTGATCTATAAACAGAGGCTACAGACAAAACAAAATGGATTTCAGAGGTCACAAGATACAAAATGGGGGAAGAACCCCAAGTGCTAATCCCGGCATGACTTCTAATGTCTGGTAATAAGGGATTACCATGGTCCGGAAGACAAGCTGAGCTAGGAGATCCCTCGGATATTAAATTCTAGAAACCTCTGAATAAATGGCAAAGCTGGAACTTTTAAGTCATATTTTGGACTTCCAATCCTCTACACTAAGAAAAGCCACATTCCTCAAAAGTCCAGAACCCAACCTGAGTCATGTCCCACTCAACAGGACAGATTTCCAGGGCTAAGGGCGCTTAAAAGTAAACAAGAGTATGGAGAACTGAGATCACACTTGGATTTTGCATTTCTTATTTTAGAAAAAAAAAGCTAACTTTCACATTGGTTAAAATAAAACTTCTCTAGTTGACAAATTTTGTGTTTCTGCCCATCAGCTGCCCTTTTCTGTGCAATCTCCTGGTACCTGATATCCTTGGTCTATGAACCAAGTCTTACAGCACCAACAAGTTCAGAGGGAAAGGACTAGAGGTTGCACAAGGAACAGCAAGAAATCCAGATTGTATTCAAAGTGGCAGAAAATTCTAGTACAATGGTTCAACCCACTGCAGCCTTTCCTGTGCCCATTATCAGCAAAGAATCAAAGGGCCTGGCTATAAATTTGGGTATTCAATGGTCCTGTAAGCTCCCTTGCTATTCGTATGAGCAACACAAGTCACTGGTAGAAAATGTGGAGTGGTAGGACAAGATCGCACGTCTTTAAATCCTGCTGTTTATATCCCGTTCTAGTTCCCACACAGTAATTATCCAGTGGCCCTCTATTGTTTCTTCATAACAAAAAGTGAAATAAATGTGCGTTTTATCTTAATTGGTCTCATTATGTACACGGGTAATCTCAATTCCTTTTTTTAATCTTACCATCTTTTAAAATACAATATTTGGCCCAGGGATATAGCTCAGTGGCACAGTGCCTGCCTCTCAAGCGTGAGGTCATGAGTTTGATTCTTGGTACCACGAAAAAAAATTTTAAAATAAAAAATAAAATACAGTATTTTTAAGACATTAGAATGGGGAGGCATTGCAAATACAATTTATGCAATTAAAGGCTCTTAAACAAATCACGGCATTTGTCTACCTCTCAGGTAGTTGTTAAAGAAAAAAACTTTCACCAAAGCATTGGGAAACATGTCATAAAACATGAAGGACAAGCCGCCAGTCCTGCTGCTTCACAATATGTTCCATTTTAATGTTTGCCTGCTAAGAGTCAGCTCTTTCCTGATCCCCAGCAGCCCTGTGGTCACTGCCCAGTGACCCAAGCTACCTACTGCAGGGTGCTGTAAATAAATGGGGCAGAAACCGAAATACCCAGATATCTTGGCTATATTCCCTTTCATAACCTCCTAATTAAGAACTCCAACTTAGTGATGTGTATGTAACATTCCTGTACACAGATGTCACGTTAACCTTCTAAAAACACTGCTCTCTTCTCTTCTCAAAAATCTTTGAAAGCTAGAGGATATCCACGAGATAAAGTTCCAGCCCACATGCCAGAATCCAAGCTGAGTGCAGTGGGCTTCAGCTGGACCTCCCACTGGATCTCTCACTGTGGAAGGCAGCTGTGGAAAAGCCCAAGAGCCAGACAACCAGGCACTGGAATTCCAGCTCTGCCACTTAGTACTGTGTCATCATGAGCGAGCTGCTTATCTTTCTGCCCTTCTTTCCTTAAAACAAGAACTCCCTCGTCCTTAAAACAAAAACGTACCAACTTCGCTACTTAAAGGACCAAAGAGTGAGAACGGTGCATGGCACAGAAGCAGTGTTCAGTCCTCTCTTTTCTCTCCAGTTCCCATCCAAATGGCCAGCCCTGTTCTTCTAAGGTTCTCTCCAACACTTTCACGACCACACTTCCAGGTCCCATTTAAATCTCTCTTTGAGGCCGCCTTGTCTTGTAAGCATTGGGTTTCTATAATTGTTATAGTCTAAGCATATCAATCAGAAACACATACATCACTCCTCTTTCCCCTAAGAAGCCCACAAACTCAAGAGCAAGGACTTTACTAATTATTGTGCCAGTTACAGTCTATATGTTCAATGAAACAATAGTTGAAGATATAAATTTGTTTAGAGTCATCTACCCAAAATGAATATCCTTATACTCCAATTAGGGGATAATACTACCCATACATGTTTGAATACATCTCCTCCCATTTCTTAGGCGTTTTTTCCCAAGGTATTTACTGAGCAAATAAAAAGAAAAGTTAAACCTATGTTAGTCACCTAGGAACTGCCAGCCCAGCAAAATCCAAAATTTTTTCTTCATTTCATGGGGTCAGTCTGCCCTTGAGTTCCTGCTTAGTCTCCCCTTAATTCAGCATGGGGAAATTCACCTCTTTGATTAGCTTTCGACAACCTAGACTATTGCTGAATCCTTTAGAAACCTCTTTTTCTGAAAAGAAAAAAAAAAATCAGTGAAGAGACTCATCTTCTGAAAAGTACCACATAAGTGTAGAAAACAAAGCAAAGCAATAATGCAGTCATTTGGATTGTATCCTTGTGGTCCTACCCTAAGACGGGGAGTTGAGGTATACATAGAGGTAGCTCAAAAACCATCTTAGGACTCTGGCTGTGGTGGTGCAGGTCTGTGTGCTTAGCACATTGGGAAGCTGAGGCAGGAGATCTCAAGTTCGAATCCAGCCTGGGCAATTTAGCAACTTAGTGAAATCCTGTCTCACAATAATAATAAGGGCTGGAGATGTAGCTCAGCGCAAAGATCCTGGGTTCAATCCCCAGTAGCAAAAACAAACAAAAAAGACCAAGAAACCAGTCTTGGAGATGGGTTAGTGACCTCTTCACCATTCCCAAATTCTTGCTGTCCAAATAGCAGACACACCTGAATGGAAACAAATGCAAGAGTTGGTCTACCGGAGCATTACTGCAAATTCTCTCATTCAGTGCAGAAGTGGTTTTATTCCAGTTCCAGTAATTATAAACTACATTCATACAAAACTCGCAGGAAAATGCAATAATCTCTCTTTAGAAACACTGGAAAAAGCTCATCTTTGTGAATCTTACTCATTTACTACATTACTGGACAAAGGAGAATAACGTTGGCTAAAGTGTGCTCCTTCAGTCTTGGGTCACTTAAAAAAAAAAAACTTCAATACTAGTGCACACTGGAACAGGGCAAAAAAATGAAAGGTAACATCCAGAAATGCAGTTAACTGACTGAAGTGACAGAGTGCAAAGTTAATTTTCCTTTGTTTGAGTTCGGGTGTGTGTGTGTGTGTTTGTGTTATTTCAGGAGCCTGCACACACGCTACAACAGCCCTGGGCGGGAGCAGCTCGGACGCTCAGAGGGTCTCCGACGGCCGGGACCCCGCTCCAGCTCGGCTCACCCCAGCTCCTCACTGCCCCAGACCCCCGCCTCAAGCTCCCCACCCCCACTGCGCCGCTGCAGCCGGGCGGAAGGCAGGGTTGGCCTCCACGGCGACCTCCCGGAGGGCAGTCCCTGGTAGTCCCCAGCAAGTAAGTCCCCGGCAGCCCAGGAGCCGCCCGGCGCTCCACCGCGCCTTCCGAGGCCCGCAAGCAGATACTCACGGAGCTGGAACACCGCCGGGCAGGAGAAGGGAGTAGCGGGAAAGGACTAGAAATTCAGGGGCGGGGCGGGGCGCGGCAGAGGACCCCAGGGCCAGCGGGACGACCTCCCGCTGGCGGCCAGAGGCGCTCACCTCTGCGCTGCCCGGCCTCGCCAGCCGCTCTGCTCCCGGGGAGCCGCAAAGCCCGGAGGAGGAGCCGCTCCCGCAGAGGGCGGGCGGCGGGCAGGCATCCGCGCCCCGGGCTGCGGCCGGGCTGTAGGGGAGAGGGGAGGGGGCGTGGAGGATGTGTGCCTCCACCCAAGACTGAGAGGGTGGGCTGCCGGAGCCTGGCGGAGGGGTGTGCTCAGGGGCGGGGGGGAGCCGCGCAGCCGAGAGGGTGCGAGGGAGGTGGGGGACGAGGTGGGCAGAGTGGGGGCGGGGGAGACCAGCATGGGAAGTTAGCCCTCCAGCCGGACGGCTCTCACCTTGGCACATCCCACCAAGAATTGTCTGGGTCTGGAGCAAAGCACAAGGGGGTCTGAAACTTTATGTCATTTTCTCATACACACGTGACCCCCTTGCAGTCCAGATGGTTTCAATCACTGGAGGAAAAAAGCGGCTTTGCTGGTATGCATGAAAAGCCGGAGCTGGGAGAGTCTGGGAAAAGCT
The DNA here is from genome assembly GCF_000276665.1 of Chinchilla lanigera. Lineage (NCBI taxonomy): Eukaryota > Metazoa > Chordata > Mammalia > Rodentia > Chinchillidae > Chinchilla > Chinchilla lanigera. The sequence continues at coordinate 24,632,638 of NW_004955414.1, forward strand.
GCCTGTACAGCCGCCTGTCTTCAAACAAACCGATGAGCTCTTTCCGTCCTCCCAGCTCCCTGCCTGGGGGAGCCCTACAAAACCCAAACGACCTTTAAAAAAAGCTACTTGGGCACTGCAGCAATAGCAAAACTCAGAAAGCACTAGGGTTCCAAGGGTGCCGGTCTGAACTGAAAACTCTGAGGATATTCTGAGAATTAAAAAAAAAAAAATTCCAGGGGCTTGCAAAACCAAAAAACTAAGAAAGGGTGTCATTTCATAATGAAATAATGAAATACTAGCAGTGAAGATCTGACTTAGTGGAATTCTGAAGGAAATTGTTAACCCAGTATGACAATTCACTTGGAAAAGAATAATGCAAGTCACTTAAAATCCAAACCCCTACCTACTTGGTGGGATGTTAGGACGCCATGAGCCAGTTTCTCCTCCCATAAATCACTACAAGTAGATCTTGATGTTGAAATACAATCTGGGGAGCAGCAGTGAAAATTAACTTCCACAATTTAGAATTTCAGATTTATAATTTCACTCAGTGTGTGTGGATGAACATAAGCAGGCCTTAAAGCCAAGATGTATTTCAAAGCCCAAGGCAATTCAATTGTCACATACCCTAAAGAAGTATTTACTCAGCTGCAGGGCAAGCATCAAAAATAATAAGGAATTTAAGATCCATCCTGGAAATAATTTAACTTGTTCATGATCAAACACAAACAATCGCAGGAGCCAAACTGATAAAGTCTATTGTTTCTTTGGCAAAAATTGATATTATGCATGAATTACTACTATTAACTCTTTGTTTCCGTAATATTGATGCGAGAGGATCTATTTGGCCTTACGTGCTGTGTGACACATTGTGAAAAATAAATCCTTCCCTGGTAAGTTGAAATGGTTCTACATGAGGAAGACCCAAGATTTCAGCTGTTGTTAAAGGCACACTAGAAAGACATGGGACAACCTGAATCTAGGCAAAGTCAGTACAAGTTTTACTCCACTCACACAATATGGGTTTCTCCTCTAGTTCAACGCTGATGTATGTGAACCTCTCCAGAGACCTGAATGGACTTACCTCTCCATTCTTCAATCTCTCATCTGCCCTATCACAGAAGAAAAGCAATGAAAGCAATCCACAGAAAACCATACTGGAGGCCAATTCCACCTGCAGCTCCCTAAACTCTCTAAGGAACTTTTTCTCCCTTACTGTTAGGGATTGAACAGAGGCCAGAAGCATAAGCTCTACCACTGACCTACACCCGCAACCCTATAAGGAGGCTCTGAAAGTTGCTATTGAAGTCCTGTTTTTCTTGGGAGTAACATCTGTAAAGAAAGCCAACTCAACAACAGAAGCCATCAAGATTTTCTTCTGTTCAGGCCCCGAGACGTAGTTATTTTCATCTCTGGCTATTGTTGCTACTGCCTCTTATGTATGTATGCTGAAGCAATGTAAGAATACCATAATGAATAAATAGTTCTTTTTGTTTCCCAATTCCATTTGCAAATTACATATGGAGCTTTTTTTAATTCCTGAGAAAAACCTTTACTAGATCTCTTTCAGAAAGAAAATCAACATCCCTTCAGTTTTGCAAATGCAGTCTAAATATAGTCTCGAGCGTAACCTCCACTTACGTGAGCATTATTTACTGCTAATATTGGCCAGATATTTATTAGAGACACTGACATCTGAAATGCTTTAATGCTATTTTAAGTGATGTCAATCTGCATTAACCTAATGTTCATATCATTGGCAAACAAGGCCAATCGTGTATAAGATGCTAAGGAAGATGGTAAACTCACAGCAGCCAGGTCCGTCTTGCCACTACATCCTACTTGCCTAACATAGTGCCCAACATGAAATAAATGCACAAAACTCACATGCTGTCTGAGCAAATGAAAGATGCATAAGTCTGGCACAGGGGCACATGCTTGTAAGCCTAGCTTCTCAGGAGGGTAAGGCAGGAAGATCACTTGAGCCCCAGTTCCAGCCCGATCTGGTCAACGCAGAGAGACCCCCACCTCTAAAACAAAACAAATCAAAAGAATGCAGTTAAGAAGACAAATAGAAACATGCCCCCTTGGGCTGCAATGCTGCAGAGGCATGTGACTTGTAAACAACAGAATGAATAATAGCTATGGGAAGGACACTAGCAACAGAAAAGCAGAAGTTAGCATTATCTAGCCATGGACTTTAATCACAATATAGATTCAGAAATGCACAGAGACCGCTGAAAATATAAAGCACTCGTAGGAGGAATTTGGTATATTCAATGCCTAATTTAGGGACTTCAGAGATACTTTCCCATGTCCCTATTATTCCGTACCCTCAACACAGAGCCAAGATAAGATTTGAGCATAAACATCCTGACTCTAATTTGGATAGCATGAATACTGTTTCTTTCATCCTCCTTATACGCCTCCTTCACCCTCAAGCCATTTCCTCTATACTGTCTTCTGTCAGTCTAATGAAAGTTTCCTAATCTTTAAAAGCAGTAGCTTTCATTCTCTTTGTGTGGAGCAATACAGTGCACCATGATTACATGGTTATACTCCATACAGATGCCTGGCAGCACCTCTTCTAGCTAAGCGTCTGTTTAATATTTTAACTTTGAGGAACTTAAGATCCAACTATTTTACTACATACCAAAATAGAACTTGACATCACAGAGATGGGCTTCACTTCCTTTTGCTATTTTAAATCCTGCACCTTAAGCATGGTGAGTCGTTTGGTTTTCTGGTTCCTGAATTTTGCCTTGGCATTTTTGTCGTTGCGTGGTTGAGTTTGTTTCTTTGTTTTCTTTGAAGGAAAGAAGTTGAGGTTTTCTGGGAAGACTATCAGGTTTGAAGCTGTAATATTCGTGAGACATTTATTTTCTCCTAGATCTTCTGTCTGTTATGTGTGGGCACTGAAGAGGCGCTGGGGGCTTGTTTTGCCTCAGAAGCCAAATGACCAGGTTTCTCTAAGGCAGGCACCTGGAAAAGTGGTTGCTTAAATGACCTATATCTTTTTAGACCATGTGATTCTAAACATTCTTCCCTCTTTATTTTTCAGTAAAAACATGTTCTATTTAAACAGCCATACTTAAATGCTAAAGACTGAAATCTTCCCAAAACATTTTAAAAAAATTATTATTAATCACTAATCCACAACCTCAACAAGTACTATTTAACCCAATCCTGCTTTCTGTTCTCCCCAGATTTGAGTAGAACCCCATTTGTAAATCACCCAATATGCATACTTGAGACTTTTCCATAAGCTTTAAGTCTTTGAATCTTTTGACCCCAAATGCCTGTGATCGCTGACTTCCAGGGGACCAGTACACTCAGAGATAGCTACCAGAAGTGCAAAAGGATGGCCTTGTAATCCCTTTGGCTTTTGTGCTCTCTTATTTCTAAGTCTCTTGAAAGGCAAATAAAATACGGCTTACATTCACCAGCATGCAACTAAGAAAGTCAACAGTATGAATCTCTGTGGCTAGTTTTCATAATCAAAAAGTACAATAGCAGGTACAAAATCACTGATTCCTAAATCAGTCTTCTAAATGGTCAGAAATTCGGATTCTTGGAGAACTGAATTAGAATCTGCAGGCTTGAGAAACACTAAATTCTAAGACTTTTATTTTGTTAGTTCTACATCAGGCAATTTTCTTTACAGGAAAGCACTATCACTATACACTCACATAGATGTCCTCAAACGACTCAAATATATGAGCTGAAATAGAATGCAGTTCATTCCTTCACAATAAGTAACTTACTTGGGTACAACCATATTTACAGCCTATCTCCAAAAGAAAAAAATCCATGAAATAAAGTTTTTAAAAAATTAATTCCTATCAGCAAGACATGGTGATACACATCTGTAATCCCAGCAGTCTAGAAGGCTGAGGCAGGAGGATCACAAGTTCAAGCCCATACTGGACAATGCAGCTACTTAGCAAGACTCTGTCTCAAAAACTTAAAAAGGATTGAGGATGTAGCTCAGTGTGAAAGTCCCAGTTCAATCCCTAGTACTGCAAAAATAGATAGGTAACAAAATTTTTAAATAATAAAAGGATGGAGAATGTAGCTCAGTCTGAAGGGCCTGTGTTCAATCCCAGTACCTTCACCCCACAAAAAAAGAATCCTACCACTGGGCAAAATTCCAGCAACTCGGGAGGCTGAATCAAGTGAATCACAAGTATGTGGCCAGGCTGGGCAATTTAGTGAGACCATATTTCAAAATATTCAAAAATAGATAGATAGATAGATAGATAGATAGATAGATAGATAGGACTGGGGATAGCTCATTAGTAGAACACTTGCCTAACTTGTGTTTGGCCCTAGGTTCAATTCCCAGAACAAACAAAAAAACAGACAAACAAACAAAAAACCCTACCAAATAAAGTCTAAATGAAATTTAACAAGACTTGAAGAGATCACTGAGGAATCGGTGATATTTTGTTTAAAATATAACAGCACAAGTAAGCCACTGAAACTATTGATTACATCTCTACCTTTTGTAGGCCACATAGCTTAACATGTATCTAATTAAAACCTACTTAATTTTTAAAATTGCAGGGGCTAGCCAGGCATGGTGATATATGCCTATAATTCCAGCACTTGGAAGGCTGAGGCAGGAGGACTGCCATGAGTTCAAGGCCAACTGAACTACATAGTGAGACCTTGTCTCAAACAAATAAACAAACAAACAAAAACTAAAGGGAATAGGAAACCCATAACCCAAAAATTCATTTTTGACATTGCGACTTACAGAAACGTTTTATACTACAGAGGCAAGCTATATACTTGTTAAAAACTCCAAATAGTTGAAAAGACTATATAAAGAAAGACAAATCTTTCCTCTCATTCTCCCTGTCCAGTTCCCTTGTCTTCAAGCAATCACTGCAATTGGTGGTGTAGTTTCCCAGAGATGTGGCACAGGGACACAAAATTGTTTCCATGCATATAATTCATTTTGGGGAAGGTCCATAGCTTTTAATAGCTTCTCAAAATGGCTCATGTTCTCACAAAAGTTAAAAATCATCATTCTACACTCTAGAGCAAGGCAGAGCTTGCGCTCTTATCCCAATCTATTGGTAGAATTAGCAGAACTGCAACCTGCACTATGCTTATTAATATTTCTGTGTACAAATTCAGACAACAAAATTGCTTAAGAAAGCAACGCTGGTCAACATCCAGATGTGGTTATAATTTACCACATCTGTTTGTAAATAACTTCCTGATTTTTATTTCTGTCTCAAACAATCCCTGCAAAGAATAGTTCCTTCTGTTACTATATTCACTGACGAACAATAATAATGTAGGAAATTGCTGGCATATGAGTACACACAAAGACAACAGGCATTTTTCTCTCACAGTCAGAAATTTTTCTACTGGGATAGAGGGAAGGTTTTATTTATATCTATGCAGAACTGAAGGGGAAAATTAACTTAGTACTCTTGGCTAAGGATCTTCAGAGAAGAACCATATCCTGTATGATATATATTAATCTTGTCTCATAGTCTCACTTGGATTTCAGTGCTTAACATGTTCTTAAGTGTTACCATTGAGATTTTAATATAAAATTATTTTCCTATAGCATATATGTCCATCAACAGATGAATGAATAAAGAAAATGTATATATACACGATGGAGTGTTACTCTGCCGTAAAGATGAACTTGAGGCATTTGTAGGTAAATGGATGCAACTTGAGAACATAATGTTAAGTGAAATAAGTCAGGCATACCAGCTTAAATATCACATGGCTTCTTTTATATGAGATTATATATATATGGAGAGAGAGAGAGAAAAGGAGGGAGCAAAGTAGAAGATAAATAGGAAATAGAGTTCAAATAATTCTCTAAATTCCCTACTTTGCTATTTCAAAAGTATTTTAATATATATATGCTAATTCCTTTCATTGATGCTACTAGTTTATCTTAGTTCACTGAAACAAAAGTTTTGTGTTACTTGTTTCTTTTTTATAAGAATCACTTTGGTTTGTCGTGTACTCTGAGCAACTCCTCTGAAGATGATACTCCATGTAATAACTATTGTTATTTTCTTATTACTTGACTATGAAGTTTTGTTTGGTTAATGATATAAAAAAATTAGAAAATAAAAGCACTGAAACACAAAAAAGAAAGCTTTGTGCTATCATCTCTTTCTTTTTTGTTTTTTGTTTGTTTGTTTTTTGTTTTTCTTCCAGTACCAGGAATCGAACTTATGACCTTGCACTTGCCAGGCAGGTGCTTTGCCACTGAGCTAAATTCCCAGCCCCTCTCTTTCTTTTTTGTAAGAGAGAATTTGTATGTCCACATCTTGTATACTTTGAGGTGATACACAGTGTATTAACTTTTCTTATTCTCTTATTTGTTATGAAGTGTTGTTTTATTTTCACATAAAAATTTTTTAAATTCTTAGTTTCTAATTCACCTTGAGACCATAATGTTAACTAATCAGACACACAAGCTTAAATATCACATGGTTTCCCTTACATGAGAAATCCAAATATAAATAAAGAGCAAAATAGAGATAGTAGGAAGTAGGGAGATAGATTTTTTACAAAAGCGAAGGGGTCCAAAGGATGGAGGGAACAGGGAGAAGGAGAGATAAAGAGATGAAAAAAGGGTTTAGATGTGTTGGGTACAGTACCAGCTCTCCGTGAGGAATGGGATGGTTATGTACTGCAAACATGTATGTGGTAATTAACTGTGTCAACTTGAGTAAGAAATGCCCAACCAAATTGGATCAGGATAGTTCTGGGTGTGGCTGAAGGGACTGACTGAAGACAGATGATCCACCTAGGGTAGGCTTGTGCCCGAATGGAATGAAAGGGGAAGGAAGGAAATCTTGTTTCTGTTTCTTTGGAGGAGCTCCAGTTTTCATCTTCTCCTTGGACTTCCTCTTCCGGCTTCCAGTGCAGACTCTTCAGCCGTCCATCACAGACCCTTCAGCTTGCTAACACAGACCTGCACAGGATTCTACAGTGAGCTCCAGGCCTTTGACCTTCAACTGGATCCTTTGTATCTCCAGCACACAGGCAGCCCTTTTGCACTCTTCCAGACCGGCCTCTGCGAGCAGCCATTGTAAAACTACCTTGTAAATCCTCATATTTATATATCTTGCATCTGTTTCTCTAGTGAGTACTGACTGATGCCACATACTAATAAAAAATAAAAATTGAACAAAAAATACAACTATTAGTTTCTTAAAATACATAAGGGATAAGTGAACTGCCTTACTTTCCCCTGTTGTGTGGTACAACTTCCTTGCCTGGATCCCATGCATGCTTTTCACTCTCCCCTTCCAAAGTACACAGAAGACATAATACATAAAATATAAGTCCTCTTTCCATAATCAGCTCACAAAAACAGTCAGTCAGACCTAAGTCCTTTTATTTGTTTTTGTTCTGTAATGTCTGAGATTTTATTCTAAATACTGGGCTATTGGCTGTTCATTTAAAAAAAGCATTGCAGAAGCTTGACTATTGGTGCTGGCAGAGCTGGCTCTGAGTGAATGTGCTACAATGCCAGGTGCTCTTTCGATGGTCAGGAGCTTAGTATAGGTTCAGAAAGGCTCGCTAAACCTGGACAGTCTCCTGCTTGTGTATCTTGCCAACTGGCCCTTTTTCTCCTAGGAGTTTGAAGATAATTTTTGATTGGAAAAAATTAAAGTCTAAAAATGTACTGATTTTAAATACTATATATCAATTCTGGCTCCAATGCTATCAGTCTTGGATCTTATTAACCACTTCCAGAATAAAGAATGCTTTACACTTGTCCTTAATGTTCACCAAACTTCACCCAATAAGCATTCTTGAAATTAGAATTGGTTTTGTTGTTATTTTTTGATTTGCTTGGTTGTTTTTGAGAGAGTCTCACTACGTAGTCCAGCCTGGCCTCAAACTCTTGACAGTCCTCCTGAGTGCTGGGATTATAGGCATGTGCCCTCATACCAGGCTGAAATCAAAATTGTTAAAATATATTATCTTCTTCTTATTCTTCGTATTACTGCCAAAAAATACCTCCCCCAAAATATATCTATAGCTATTCATTCAGTAACAACTTATTAAACATCTGCAAAGACTAATTTTAACATCATGGGAAAAAAAGAGAAATTGTACACGCAAATTTAAAATCTAAAGAAGATACATATAAAAAGTAAACAGCATAAAAGAGATAAAAAGAAGGAAATGTAAGACTGCAGATTCTTACTACAACTAAAGGAGAGAGGGTTAGAATTGCCTCTTAAATGAGTTAGAAATGATTCATGATAGAAGATAGATACTGCAGATGGCTTCACAACCAAAGGAATTGCCTGAACTATGAAAGTGGCAAACCAACTGCAAGAACAGTGATTGGTCCTCATTTGTTAAAATAACAGGTTAAAATGGTAAATGGGATAAAAAAGAGTTTGATGGTTTCTCAAAAGTTTAAACATAGAATTACAATGCGATCCAGCAATTCTACTCCTACATGCATTCTTAAAAGAATTGAAAACATGTTGTTCAAACAATACTTGCATAAAAATGTTCCTAGTACTCCATATACAAGCCAAAATATATTTTTTAAAAGACCTATGCCTGCCAATGGATGAATGGATAAACACAATGTAGTCTAGCTATACAATGAAATCTTATTTGACCACTGAAAAGGAATGATGCACAAATAATGCATCAATGTGGATGAAGCTTGAAAACATTATGCTAAGTAAAGAAACCCAGAAAGAAAAGTCTCATATGATATGACTCCTTTCATATGAACTATCCAGAACAGGTAAATTCAGAGAGAAAGCAAAGTAGTGATTGACAAGTATTTGGAGAGAAGTGGGAAGTATTTACTTAATGGGTGTCATAGTCTGTTTTATGCTGCTATAACAGAAAACCTGAGACAGGGTAATTTATTTTTCACAGTTCTGCAGGTTGGGAAGTCCAACATCAAGATGATAACACCTGATAAAGGTCTTCATGCTGTGTCACCACATGGTAGAAGTGCAAGAGAGGATGAAAAAACAAGCAAAAAAGATGGGGTCAAATATATGTATATGTATATATATATATATATATATATATGACACAAAGTAATTGTACACATTTATAAAGTACAATATGACATTTCAATATGTGATACATAATAATCATATCAGGGTATTTGGTATATCTGTCAGATCAGACATACAGCATTTCCTTTTGTTAAAAACATTCAAAATCCTATTAGCTATTTTGAAATATTCTATTAATTGTTGTTGGGGCTGGGGATTTAGCTCAGTGGTACAGCACCTGCCTGGCAAGCACGAGGTTGTGAGTTCGATTCCTGCTACTGGAAAAAAAACAAACAAAAAAAATTATTGTCAACCACAGTTATGCTACTATGCTAAAAACATAAATTTTTCCTTCTGTACAACTGTACCTCTGTACCCATTAACTATTTTCTATCTCTCTTCCACATCTTCCCAGGCTCTGACAACTATTCTGTATGTACCTCTTTGAGATCAACTTTAGCTTCTACATATAAATGAAAATATGTGGTACTGTATTGGTCTTTCTGTGCCTGACTTACTTCACTTAACATAATGTCTTCTGGTTCTATTCATGTTCTACCAAATGACAGAATTTTGTTCTTTTTATGGCTGCATAATATTCCACCATGTATACATACCACATTTTCTTTATCCACTCCTCCCTTGGTGGATACCTAGGTTGATTCCATATCTTGGATATTGTGAATAGTGATGCCATAAACAGATGAGTGCAGATGTCTCTTTGTCAAAATGATTTCATGTCCTTTGGATATATACCCAGTAGTGGGAATGCTGGATCATATAGAAATTTTATTTCTAATATTTTGAGGAACCTCCACACTGTTTTCCATAATGATTATACTAATTTACATTCCTATCAACAGTATATGAGAGTTTCCCTTTTCTCTGAATCCTTGCATTTATTTTTAGTCTTTTTGGTAATAGCCATTTTAACTAGGGTTAACATGCTATCTCACTGTGATTTTGATTTGCATTTCGCTGATGATTAGTGATGCTATTTTTACACACTTGTCCATTTGTATGTCTTCTTTTGAAAAATGTCTATTCAGACTATTTACTCATTTTTAATTGATGCTTTTGATTTGGTTTTTAGTTTTGAGTTGTTTTAAGATCTTCATATATTCTGGAAATTAATCCTTCATTGGACGAATAGTCTGAAAATATTATCACTCTGTTGTTTTCTTTGTTGTCAGAAGCTTTTTAGTTTGATGTAACCCCACTTGTCAATTTTTGCTTTTGTTGTCTGTGTTTTAAGGTCATATCTTTGCCCAGACCAATATCCTTAAGTGTTTCTCTTACATTTTTTTCTTTCACATTTTTTTCTATTTAAGTCTCTGATCCATTTTTATTGATTTTTGTACAAAGTAAGACATAAGGGTCTACTTCTACCTTCTTCTGCAGTGGATACCCAGCTTTTCCAGCCTCACTTATGGAAAATACTTTGCTTTCTCTGGTGTATATACTTGTTGCCTTTGTCAAAAATCAGTTGGCTGGGCCAGGTGTGGTGGAGCATGCTGATAATCCCAGCACTCAGGAGACTGAGGCAGGAAGATCACTGTAAGTTTGAGGCCAGCCTGGGCTACAAACTGAGTTGAATGTGTGTTGGTGGTATAGTGGTGAGCACAGCTGGCCTTGAATTCACTTTGGAAGACACGGTTTCAGTCCATGGTGGAGGAAAGCTGCTCACAACGTGGTAGTCAGGAAGCAAAGAGAGAAGGGAGGAGCTGGGGAAAGAGACACACTCTTCCAGATCAGAACCCCCAGTGACCCTCCTCTTCCGACCAGGCCCCACCTCCTCACAGCACATTCGGCTGCAGAACTCATAATTGAATGAATTTATTGATGAATATAGTGCTCTCATGATCCAATCACCTTTCGAAAGCTCTGCCTCTGAGCTCATGAGAGTGTTGGGAGGACAATCTAGGTTTAAACTGTAATAGTATCTTTATCTTTCTATTAGCATGAATCCATCCTCATCAATCTAGCAACTGTTAACTCAATAAATAGCTATTTATTTACAGTAACTTCAAATGAATATATGTATTTGACAATTTCTAATTAACCATTAACCTAGAAACCTAGACCACTAGAAAAATATTGCATGAGTTTCAAAATTTACTTCTGATTATTTTTATTCTTAAAGGACTGTTATTTCTAACTAATCTTTCCCAATCTCCTCCAAAGGCACACTCTTGATAGCCATGTGCACACTTGTAAATTCACAATTTGAAAAGCTAATCCTGTTTTAAATCATCTGCTCACCAAGCAGGCATCTGACCAGTTTCCTTAGAATACAAAACATATTATATTGTTGTTTGGAATAACTACAAATAAAAAAGGAACAACTAAAAATAAAACAAGGTCCAAAGAGAACTCTTTAAAATGTATCACCCATATCAAACGTTAGTCATTAGTAACACACAAACATGCCAACCCTCTGATACTACTGTATTTTCCAGAAATGTTAACTGATTAAAGAATAAGGAAAATAAATACACCCAGAGCCCTCACTAGACCACTGGTACTATGGGCATTATGAGGGTGAATAAAGAATACTCATTCGTATTGGGGGATTAAGTGTCAGGGGCTTTTTGTTTACTTTAGTTTTGGTTCGATTTTCCTTTTGAAACTAAGCCCTAATGCCAAATGTTACATTTTTTTTTTCTTTTTCCTGTTGAACTGATTCTATGTTAAGATATAAGCACAAACATTTCATAAGTGTTTTAAATCCATCCAATTGTTTGAGAAGGCATACGTGCTGGGCCACTGAAGCCAAAACATTAGAGCTAGGAATTTTGATGAAGATAATAATTGCTTACAGACCAGCCTGTTTTAACTTGCTCAACAAAGAATACAATCTTATGCTGCATTTTCATCAGAGGCTTTTCCCCTGCATAATCACTGCTACAGTGAGCATTTTATAAGGGGAGATTATCTTCAGGTTAAGTAGTAAGGGAGTTATCAATTAGAGTTTATCATCTGCAAAATTTTACCTACTCAAACTTTATATTAATAAACAAAAATTTTGGCTGACTTAAGAATTTTTTTTTTTTTACAAACCAGTTGTTTAGTGTGCATAGCATACATCTAGGAATAAAGATACCAACTCCATTGCTGGCGTTGCCATGAATGGTTTTATAGTCTTGGATAGGTTAGTAATTTCCCTGTACTTTAGCTCACTTCAGGACATTTCTGTACTTTTAGCTCCACCCTACTAAACTTGAAAACCACATGGGCTCTGTGTCCATGTCAGGAGTGGCTGTATTTTTTTCCTTTTCTTGTTTGAAAAAGTAGAACAAATTTTCATGACCAAATACTGAGAATAACAATAGTTATTATATTCTGTATCATTATCTTCAAAGCAGTTACTCAGTGTAAGAAACAGCCAAAAAGATTCTTACAAAAAGAGTAACATAAATGTTCTTTTCAATGAACTAAACTATTAGTGTAAATGAAGTGAATTAGCATATATATTGAAATATTTTTAAAACAACAGAATAAGTAATTTGGGGAAGTATTAGAACTTCTCCCTACTTCCTATCTTCTTCTGTCTCTGTCTGCTATTATCAAGAAATCAACCAATAACAAGTACTGCAGGGGCTGTGGGTAAAGCGGAACCCTTCTCCAGTGTTGGTAGGAGTGTAGACTGGTGCAACCACTGTGGAAATTAATATGGCAATTCTTCAAAAAACTAAAGCTAGAGGTTCCATTTGATGTAGCTATCCTCTTTCTTAGTATCTTCCTCAGAGTTAAAAATATCACATGATAGTGAAATATGCACATCCATATTTATAGCAGCATAATTTATAATAACTAAATCTTGGAAATAGCCTAAATGCCCATCAATGGATGAACGAATAAAGAAGATGTGGTTCTTGTACACGATGGAGTACTACTCTGCCATAAAAAAGATAAATGAGACATTTCTAGGTAAATGGATGCAACTTCAGACCACACTCTTTAAGGGAAATAAATTGGACACACGTTTAAATATTGCATTGTTTCATTTGTGTGAGAAACCAAAATGTATAACTATTAGGAAATAGGAAAAAAATGTTCAAATGGAAAGGGGAAAAAGGGTCAGGGGAGAGAAGGAAGGGAAAACTAATAAAAAAAAAGAGCAGGAAAAGAATGGAAACAAAGCTTTTGTAAATAGGAGGGGAAGAAGGGTAGAAGGGAGGGAAGGGGAATGGGAAAAAAGAAGAATCAAGATACATCATATACAGGTACAAATTCTCTATGATGAATGTGATCATTATGTATATCTAAACTGTACCAATAAAATTAATTTAAAAATAAATTATAAAACTAATGCTTCAGTCTGCCAAAAGTTTTTCTATTTATATATATTAAATTAAATCTGTTACTCTACTAACCCCTGACTGGTGCCATCTGATATTTGAGCTTGTGTGTCTGACTTGTTTTACTTAATATTATGTTCTCAAGTTGCACCCATTTACCAAGAGTGGCTCTCGTTCCTTCTATCATTCAGTTACTTTCATCATCTGCAAACTCCCTAATACAACATTCGATCAATATTTATTCAGGGCCTTCTAATGTAAGGAGGATAGGGACCGAGCTCATTTCCTGAGGGGATAATTATTGTGGTTTATTGATTAACAGAAAGGATTGGCTCAGTCATTCTGCTAGTTTCCTCCTGAATTCTGGATTTCCTATTCTTTATTTCTTCTAGAATATATTTAGCTGGGAGTCCTACAAATTGGTTAGATTTGTAGGATTTGGTTAAGGCAGTTACTCAATGATCAGGTGGTTCTAGCAGAAGGCAGTCAAGGAGCCAACATGGTTTCAAAACAGTGATACTTAGTCATGGAACAACCAAAGTCACCAGTTCACAAGACCATGATAACTCTATGTGTGGTAGCAGGGTGACCCTAAGGTTGCTGAATCTCTTGCCTTTTTAACTCTAGCTACTAGGCAGCACTCTCAAGACCTCATTCAAGAAGTCTGCTTGACTGCTTCTCCCTCCTCTTCCTTCTCTCCTTCCTCCCCACTCCTCTTTTTCTTTTTGGAGACAGGCTCTCACTATGCAGTTCAGGCTGGCCTTGAATTCATGGCAATGACTGCCTCAGTCTCCCTGGTGCTGGGATTACAGCACACACCACCACACCTGGCACTGGTTGACTTCTTATCCCCTAAAAACAGACAGCCATTCACCTCCTAAGGCTTTAGTATCAGTGTACAAGAGCAATGATCACACCTTGCAACTGAGCCTGAAACCTAATAAAAAGTAGAAGGAAACAGAGCAAAGTGAGACAAACCCATAATCCCAGCTGCTCAGGAGATGGAGGCAGAAGGATTGTAAATTCAAGGGCAGCCTGGGACAAATTAGCAAGACTCTCATTATGTAACAGAAAATGTGCCCCCTACACACACACACTAGTATACTTCAGTTTCTTAGTTGCCCAGGTAATAGTTCCTGTTCCAGATCCAGTTGCCTCCACCTCTTACAAACAGCTGGTCACTGTGATGCACATTGTATAAACCAGTCCCCAACTGACAAGCCATTCTGCCTCTGTACTTCTTGCTTGCTTACCCTATATAAGCCCTAGACCACCAGAGATCAGGGCCTGATATTCTGGAAATGATTCCAGTCAGTGCCCCTCCACGTGAATAAATCTGCCTCCAAATCCTGGGTGTTGTTTTGGTGTTTCTGCTTGCTTGCCACAGCAGTTAAAAAAAAATTAAAAGGCTAAATACAAACCCCTAAGTCCAACCTCCAGTACTGCAGGAGGTGGGTGAAAAGAAGGGTGAGAAATAAGAGGCTTTTGTTGTTTCGAATAAAGGACTAAAGGGCCAGATACTAAGGATAGTACTGAAATTGCAGACTGTAGGCGGTGGACATTTACTCATTCTTTCTCTATGTATCCCATCAGTATTTGTGTGACAGCTTCCTGTACCTTGTGTCTCTGGCTATTGCTTGGCCAGATCCTTGCCATTCAGATGTTACTGGTTATGACCTTGGAACATGGAAATGCTCCCAACTGAAAATGTTTATCTGGCTCCAGATAATCAATATATTTTTTTGGCCCTCTCTTCCAATGCTATTCATTTCATTACAGCTTCTGATGCTGCTTCTCCAGCCACTGGTGCCTATCGTTCTAGTACTGGCCAGACTTACAGAATCTTTAAAAAAATCATCCTAGAAGGAGAAAAGAATTAAGTAATGACTCATTTATTTAAAATAAATACTATGCAGAGAAGAAATAAAATGGCTTACAGTTTTGCATAAAGTTATATCTTTCCATGTATCATTTCCCATCTTCAAGTTAATACATTTGCCACTAATTCTTTCAAAGACATACTTAATTAAAATAATATACATTCTGAGATTATAATGAAGCTATAATACACTCCTGCATTCGTAACTGTATAATGGTATTAAAAACATCTAGAAACAAATTGGTTCCATAAAAGGAACACAAATTTCTAGTAATTTATGTTTTAAATATAGTATCTATGCCCCTTCAAAAATATTTCAGAAACAAAAAGAAAAAATATGTTGTAAATAAAGTAGAGCATACTGTTTTGAAGAAAGTCAGTGGTAGGTTCTTTTTCATGATGAAGGAGGACTTTGAAAATATGGACAATTATCCCATAATTAACAGGATTCATACAGATATAATTTCACGAAAGACTTATTTAAATAAGCTAACAAGAAGGAATGCTCTGAATACAATTGAGTTAACTTACTTTAGTGCTGACTTTTCTACTAACAAATTACTAAAACAGATGCATTTTGCTTTTAAAGACAAGTATTTTCATTGCTCCAATATAAAGAGAAATTCTGAAGTGTTATATAAAGTATACTTCTAAAATTTGAAAGAGTTAAAGGGGATCTCTCATTTCAGTTCCTAGGAGATGTTGTAGCTGGAAAGGGTAAAAAGAAACAAATAGTTTCCTGAAATTGTGCCAAGGCTACATGTAAACTGCATGGCAGGAAATGCTTTTGGAGGACCTAGATAAACAGACTATTTTCTCTCTTTTTTTTTTTTGGAAAACATTCTCTTTGGCTTCTTAGCTTCTTTGGCTTCTTTGTGTATTGAATTTAACTAGCAACACAACCCAACCAGGCAGAAAAGGGCATTGAAAGTGTTTAAATGATACCTATAGGTACCAATTAAATGGTGTGTACCTTTTAATATATATGAACTTCATTGCTTCGGAAGCATGTACTGAACACTGTGTGTGGTAAATTAAATCTTTTCTTACTACTAGTTTTTAATCATGATTTTACCAAAGCTTTCTCTTATTAGACATTTTCATTTAGCAGCAACTCTTAATACTCTTAGCATTACTGAATGGCAATTCTTTCTTACATTTATATAATGTAGATTTTTCAAAAATTTTTTTT
>NW_004955414.1:24650443-24651291 GCF_000276665.1 Chinchilla lanigera
GAGCTCCACTTGCTCTTCCAACACAGCCCACACAGTCAGGGGAAGAATGGCCTCCAGTGGGTCTCCCCAGGCATTGTGCAAGGTTCTCCTGGCTTCCAGCTCCTGAATGGCTCCCGCGTCCCCAGTCAGCTCAACCTCTGAGTTGTCGGGCGTTGGCACTCCTTCACTCTTCGAGTCCTTGTTCATCAGCTGCTCCTCCGCTGACTCCAGACCTTTCTGGCTCTCATGGGCGGGGCCAAGAGCGACCCAACATGTGGCATGTTTTCCCAGAGGTTTCTCCATGTCGGGATGGTTCATGCACATCTCCAGGTGGGCCTATTGTGTCAGTGCTTCTCTGTGGCATGGCGTTTCTTGACTGTGTGGCAGTGGCAGGCCCAAGGGCTGGCACACATCTCCATGCCACTTCCCAGGCGCCTGTTGCCTGCCCTTCTGGGCGCCTGCTGGGCTGGGTGTACCAGGCCCCAAAGGGCCCATGCTCCCCAGCTGCACAGCCTCCCTGAGTGGGCGCCTGCGCAAAATATTTTATATAATTATAATTTTTTTCTATCAGCTCATTGGCTATGATTGACACTTAGGCAGGTTCAATAGTGTAGTTGTAGACAAAGATTAAGTTAGCTAGGGAAAAGGTTTAGAACCAATTAGTTAAAAACATTTTCTAAAAAAATTTTTTTTCTAAACAAACATACCAATTTCCAGTATATTTTTTCTCTGTCCTCATTATGTATCAGAAAAGAGATCTAAATACCACAGTACCATCTTTACTAAATGAATCTTTTTATCTCACCTCACTTTTACTGCAGTATAATTATTTTGGGTTTGTTTGTCTGTGTCTTGGTTACTTTTCTCTC
>NW_004955414.1:24653186-24681597 GCF_000276665.1 Chinchilla lanigera
CCCCACTCCTCTGGTACCAAATTCTGTCTTGGTTACTTTTCTCTCGCTGCTGGGACAAAATACCCAACGCCCAAAATGAAGGAAGGAAAGGTTTATTTAGTTCACAGTTTGTGGAGGTTTCAGTCCATACTGGCTGGCTCCAGGCAGAAGGTAGCAAAGCAACAAGAGCAAAGGGGGGAATGGCAGCTGAACTGCAAACAGCCAGAGCAAAACTGGAGGAATGGCGGCAAGCACCTTCTTTTTCTGCCTTACATTGTAAACAGGCTACCCCCACCTAAGGGGCGTGTAGCTCTCACATAATCTTTGCCCTCCTCTCCCACAGGCTCAGGATGTATACAAAGTAAGTATCCTGGCTTCCTGCTGAGTCACTTAGCCAAACCTCTAGACTCCCCAAGTTGACACGATGTATCAACTATAACAGTCTGTCTGTCTGTTTTGAGATAGACTATCAGGATGTGGCCCCAAACTGGCCTCAAACTCTCAACCTCCTGCCTCAGCATTCCAAGTGGTGGGATTAGAGGCAGGCCTTATGATGGTTGGCTATTTCTACTGTCTTTAACAGCTAAAGGACAATGCCAATCCAGATACAGACCCAGAAGGAATACTACCAGCCCAAAAAATCTCCTGTCCTGCAGAAAGTCTACTCAGCCTTTTTGCACCTTCTTTCTCTGCCCATCACCTGCTCTGTTCAGCTCCAATCCCAGTCATCTGTCTTCTTTTGTCACTCAGGGAGCATTCTCTGTCCCACCCACCTCATGCCCGGCCCTGCCCAGTCACAATGGGAAGCAAAGCTTCCATGACCCAGGAACAAAATAACATGAAAGATAACAAATCTATTTGTTTTGTCTAATCCTATAGTCAAAACACATCAAATAACAGTTGGAGCCCACCACAACTTCAGGGATCTTCACTATATTCTACAACCTTCAGTCACTAACCTCTCAAATAGCCTCTCAGTGAGGAATCTTTGCCTTTGTTATGATAGATGAATGAAAGGAAAAATTTGGTGGTAGAAGCTCTTCCATGTTCTCTTTACAAACCGAGGAAGAGGAGAGAGGATTCTGGGACGGTAATGAAGAAAATACCTCTACTCTTGCTGGGGTGTAGAAAACATCTCTCCCCTATCTAGACAAAACCTACACAAGGAGAATCTCTCTGATTAATTGGGAAGTCTGGAGACTATGGAAGGCTTGGAACTTCCAGGCAAAGGCTTGGACAGTAAATTCCAGTTCATTCAACTCTTGGCCTGGCAAAAGCTACCCATCCTTCACCTGCATGGCAGGTAGCTGTGCGCATATTCCTGGACCTATTACAGTTTACAGAAGCCAGTCTGAGTAAAAAGGGCCTTGTCCTCCAAACATCGTGATCTGTGCTCTGACTGCTCATTGTACCTTCTGATCACAGAGGTTCAGACAAAGGGGTAGCACTATAGACTGGATCTGAAACGTTTCCCAAAGCCCATGTGCTAAAAGCTTAGCCCCCAGCTTGGTACTATTAAAAGTTGGTGGAAACTTTAAGAGCTGAGGCCTCTTGGAAGGTCTGCTGGTCACTGAGGGTGGGACTATGGGCTAGCCATGACAGCTCATGATTGTAATCCCAGCATGCAGGAGGCTGAGGCAGAAGGATCAAAAGTTTGAGGCCAGTCTGGGCAATTTAGCAAGATTCTGTCTCAAATTTTAAAAAATAAAGGGGTCTAGGGAAATAGAACACCCTAGAATCTTCAGCACAGCAAAAATGAAAATTTTAAATTCTGAAAAAATAACTGTGCAATCCCAGCGCTCTGGAAGGCTGAGGCAGGAGGATAGCAAGTTTGAGCCTAGCCTGCACAACATAGCAAGGCTCAAGAAATTTTTCTTAAAGTTTATAAAAGGCTTGGGATGTAGCTCACGGTGAAGACCCTGGATTCAATCCCCAGTTCAATGAAGAGAAAGCAGAGAAGGGAAGGGAGAGAAGAACTTTAGTCTCTTCCTCCCACTCACAATTTGGCTATGAGCTTTGCTCCTCCATGCATTCTCTGCCACAAGGCTAAAGCAACAGGGCCAACCCACTGGACTGAAGCTTCCAAAACTGTAAGCCAAAATTAATTTCTCCTCTTTATGAAGTTGATTTCTCAAGTATTTTGTTATGCTAATGGAAAGCTAACATAGGAAGGTAGTAATTATTGTTGCAAGAATGAGCTGGACCCTTAATACTATACACAATAATTAATTCAGAATGAATCAAAGACATAAAGGTCAGACCTAAAACCCTTAGAAGAAAAAATAAAGTAAAAATTTCAGAACATTGAATCTGGCGTTGATTTTTTGAATGTGATACCAAAGGCAGAGGCAACGAAAGAAAAAAATAGATGAAATGGACATTATGAAAAATTTTAAATTTTACAAACTGACAGGGGCTACAAACAGAGTAAAAATACACCCCACAGAATGAAAGAAAATATTTGCACATCATATATCTGACAAGGGGTTCCTATCTAGTATATATAGAGCTCTCCTATAATTCAACAATAAAACAAGTCAAAAGTGGGCGAAGAACTTGAGTAGACATTTCTCGAAAGAAGATATACAAATAGCCAAAATCATATGAAAAAGTGTTCAACATCACTAATCATTAGACAAATGCAAATCAAAGCCACAATGAGATAACCACCTCACACCCATTAGAATGGCTACTATATATTATAAAAACAAAAACAGAAAAGAAGTGCCCAAATTTGTGGAGAAACTGAAGCCCTTTTGAACTGTTTATGGAAATGTAAAATGTTTTAGTTATCCTCAAAAACAGTACAGTGGTTCCACAAAAAGTCAGAAAAAGAACTACTGTGTGATGCAGTAATTCAACCTTCTGGAGCTATACAAAAAGAAAGAATTTAAAGCAGAGTCTCAAAGAGATATTTATATACATGACATATAAAATGCATGCAAAGCTGCTAAAACAGTAATTAGAGACAAGTGTACAGGTGTTCCTTGATTTACAATGGAGTTATGTCCTCATAAACCCATCTGTAAATTGAAAATACCACTAAGTTGAAAATGCATTTAATACAACTAACCTACCAAACATATTTAGCCTTGCCTTCTTTAAACATCCTCAGAAGACTTCTACTAGCCTAAAGCTGGGCAAAATCATCTTAACAGTTTATTTTATAATAAAGGTTTAAATGTGTCATGTATACACACATAGGAATATTTTCTAGATATAGATGCAAAACACAATATCCCCAAAACACTAGCAATGAATTACAGGGTAGGGCTGCCCAAAATTGTGAGATATATATACTGCACATCACTAATTCAAAGGAAAAAGAACAAAATTTAAAATTCAAGTACAGTTTGTACTAAATAGTATGACTTTCAAAGTACTGTGAAGTTAAAATTTGAAAGTTGAATAATGGTAAATTAGGGATCATTTATATAGTTTTTTTCTTTTTTTTTTTTTTGGTTTTGTTTTTTCTTCCGGTACCAGGAATCAAACTCGTGACCTTGTGCTTCCAGGCAGGCACTGTGCCACTGAGCTAAATCCCCAGCCCCAAGGTTTTTTTGTTGTTGTTGTTTTGTTTTTTCTGGTACCAGGAATCGAACTCACAACCTTGCACTTGCCAGGCAGGCACTGTGCTGCTGAGCTAAATCCCCAGCCCCCTCATTTATATATAGTTTTATGTTTCTATTTTAAAAAGAAAAAAGAGAGCTAGTGTTGTAGCTAAGGGGTTAAAGCACATTCTTAACATGTTCAAGGCCCTGGGTTCAATCTATAGTACCAGACACCATTTACAAAGAGCTGGACCTGTAGCTGTGGTAGAGCACTTTTCAACCATGCACAACACCTTGAGTTAGATCCTCAACACCAGACACACACACACACACACACACACACACACACACACACACGATGTCAAATCAATAACCTAAACTTGTATCTTAAAAATCTAAAAAAGAAGAACAAACTAAACCCAAAGCAAGCAGAAGGAGATGATGATTAAGTGAAAGTCTATAAAATAATAGAAAAATAAGTGAAACCAAAAATTGGGTCCTTGAAAAGATTTTTTTTAATTGACAAAACATTAACTAGAACAAGCAAGATAAAAAGGAAGGATAAACAGGTTAATATACTCAGATCTTCAAAAATTAAAAAGAATTATGAGAGAATACTATGGATAACATTCTGTCAACAAATTAGATATATGGAATGGACAAGTTCTTAAACACTAAGTACTGAAACTGACTCAGAACAGAAAATAGGAGTAGACCCAAAACAAACATAGCAACTGAATTAGTAAATTTAAAATATTCCCCAAAAGAAAAGTTTAGGCCCAGATGATTTAAATCAAACATGTTAAGAATAATACCATTTCTACACAAACTCTTACAGAAAACAACATTTTCTAATTCATCCTGTGAGGCATTATCTACCAATACATATAAAGACACAAAGAAGAAAATTAGAGATCAATATCCCTCATGAATATACATACAAACTTCCTCTATAACATACTAGCACACCAAATCCAGCAGCATATAAAAACAAATATACAACAGATAGTGAAATTTATCCCAGGTAAGACAGGCCTAACATCTGACATCAATCCATATAAAAACCATATTAATAGAATATAAGATAAAAACCACTTTCTTCACTAACAGATCTGATCCAATAGGTAGAAAATTCAAAAGAATCCACCAAAAATCAATTAGAACTTGTTAATGAGTCATAGGCCATATCTACATGTAAACTTCAACTATATCTCTATATACTAGCAATAAATAGTCTGAAAACGGAACTGAGAAAACAATTCCATTCACAAAAGCACGAAAACATGTTAAAAGAAATGTAAGGCATTATACAACACTGCTGAAACTAAAGAAAATTAAAATAAATGGACAGATATCCTGTGTTTGTAAATCCAAAATTCCAATATTGTTGATTACAATTCTACACAAACCGATCTATAAATTAAATGCAACCCCTTCCAAAACTCCCACAGTCATTATGCAGAAGTTGATAAATTTCTTGAAAATACAAATGACCTAGAAGACCAAGACAATCTGGAAGTGAAGAACAGTTCATGGACTTAACCTTCCCAGTTTCCAAACTTACTATAAAACAACTATAATCAAGAGAGTGAGATATGAAAGACAAATGACAGATATAGAGAGCATAATGACAGACATACAAGAGCAATAGAACAGAATTAAAAGTCCAGAAATTAACTCCTATATTTATGTTCAATTTTGTCAATGATTTTTGACAAAGTTTCCAAGAAGTGAATGGGAAAAGGACAGTCTCATAGATAAATGGTACTGAGCCAATAGGACATTCTCACATGAAGACATGAATTCATGTATTAAAAAATTAATACAAAATAACAATTTTTATGCCTTGAATCCTTATTTTTTATTTTCACTAGTGCAGGCTTGCTGTGCATGATGTTTACGTTCAATGTGTGGAGTTGGTATGTGTACATAACACATC
Source organism: Chinchilla lanigera (assembly GCF_000276665.1). NCBI lineage: Eukaryota > Metazoa > Chordata > Mammalia > Rodentia > Chinchillidae > Chinchilla > Chinchilla lanigera. The sequence goes on from NW_004955414.1 coordinate 24,658,656, forward strand.
CCGATTTCTTTTTCATTCCCTTTCCCATCCCTTGCTTCCTCCTTCCCTCCATCTCTTGATCTCCATCCCATCTGAGAAAGATCTATCTCATTTCCTATTATCTGTATTTTGCTCTTTATTTATATTTTGGGTTTCTCACATTTAAGCTTGTGTGTGATTTATTCCACTTAATATTATGGTCTCAAGCTGCATCCATGTTCCTAGAAATGACTCAAGCTCATTTTTCTTTTTTTTATTTTATTTTATTATTTTTTTTTGGTTTTTCTCCGGTACCAGGAACTGAACTCACGACCTTGCGCTCACCAGGCAGGCGCTTTGCCACTGAGCTAAATCCCCAGCCCCAAGCTCATTTTTCTTTATGGCAGAGCAGTAGTATTCCATTGTGTATAAATATACACACACTTTCTTTACCCATAGCTTCCAAGATTTACTTATTATGAACTGTGTTGCTATTAAACATGAGTACGCATATATCACTGTAATATGTCTTTAACTCTTTTGGGAAGATGCAGTACCTAGAAAAGGAAAACCGGGTTAAAGGGAATTTTTAGTTTTTGTTTCTTGACGAATCTCCATACTGATTTCCATAGTGGTTGTACTAGTTTACATTCCCACTAACAATGTAGAAATGTTCCCTCCCCCTACCCCCATCCCACAACCTTGCCAACCTTTGCTATTTTTTTATTTCTTTTTGTTTGTTTGTTTTTTGTTTTTTTTTTCCGGTACTGGGAATCGAACTCACAACGTTGCCCTTGTCAGACAGGTGCTGTGCCGCTAAGCTAAAACCCCAACCCCTTGATTTCTTGATGATGGCCATTTTGGAAGGGTACGATAGGTAAGTATTGTCTTAATTTGCATTTCTTTAGTGGCCAGTGATGTTGAGAATTCCTTTATGTGTTTATTGGCCATCTGTATTTCTTCTGTGAAATTGTTTATTCATTTCACTTGCCTAAATTTTTTGTTTGGACCTTTTTTTTACTGTGGGAGTGTCTTAGTTACTTTTTTGTTGTTGTTGAGACAAAATACCCAACGCCCAAAATGAAGGAAGGAAAGGTTTATTTAGCTTTCAGTTTGTGGAGGTTTCAGTCCATACTTGGCTGGCTCCAAGGCAGAAGATAGCAAAGCAACAAGAGAAAAGGGGGGAATGGCAGCAGAACAGCAAAGCAGCCAGAGCGAAGGGGAGGAATGGCGGCAAGCAGCTTTTTTTTTCTGCCTTACTTTGTAAACAGACTACCCCACCTAAGGGGCGTGCAGCACTCACATACTCTCCATGTCCTCTTTCACAGGCTCGGGATATGTACAAAATAAGCACCCTGGCTTTCTGTTGAGTCACTTAGCCAAACCTCTAGACTCCCCAAGTTGACACAATGTATTAACCATAACAGGGAGTCTACTTTTTTGAGTTTTTTATTCTGGATATTAATCCTCTGAGGAATAGTTGGCAAAATTTTATTCTCATTTTACAGGCTGTCTTTTCACTCTGTTTCTCTTGCTGCACAGAAGCCTGTTAATTTGATATGATCCCATTTGTTGATTCCTGGTACTAGTTCCTGTACAAATGGGATTTTGTTCAGAAAGTCCTTGCCTACACCTATGACATCAAAAGTTTTACCTCTTTTATCTTCCATGACTTCAAGAGTTTTACTTATTTTATCTTCCAGCAGGTTAAGCATTTCTGTGTTAACATTTAGTTCCTTGATCCACATTTTTATTTTAGTTTAGTACATGATGAAAGATTGTGTCTAGGTTCCATCTTCTGCATGTGGATAGTCAAGTTTTCCCAACATCATTTACTAAAGAGGCTAACTTTCCTCCAGTGTGTTTTTGATGTTTTTGTCAAAGATCAAATAGTTGCATATGCCTGGGGTTGTTTCTTCATCCTCTATTCTGTTAAAACTAAAATATAAAACTTTGAAGAGATGGGAAAAAACTTTTCATGACATTGGGTTGGGAAAATATTTCTTAGGTATGACACCAAATGCATAACCCATAAAATATACAGATTAATAAACTGATTTTGTTGAATCAAAATTTTTAAATGTTTGTACTGCAAAGGATACTGTTAAAATGAAAGACATAAAAAAATAAAGAAAATGGAAGGCATGACATAGGTGAGAACAAATACTTATAAATCATACACCTTATAAAGAATTCTTGGGTCTGAGGATGTAGCTGAGTGGCACAGTGCCTGCCTGGCAAGTGTGGGGCTCTGACTTCAATCCCGGTACCAAAAAAAAAAAAAAAAAAAGAACAAGGAATTCTTGTCCAGAATTTGAACTCTTATAATTTAATAACAAAAAAATTTAAAATGGGCAAGACTTGAACAGATATTTCACCAAAGGAGGAACAGGAATGGCTAATAACTACATGAAAAAAGATTATTACTTATTAAGAAAATACAAAGGCAGGTGTGGTGGTGAATACACATGATCCCAGTATGCTGGGAAGCTGAGGCAGGAAGATCACAAGTCCAAGCCCAGCATGGGCAACTTGGTGAGACTCTGTCACATTAAAAAAAATTAAAAGGTGTAGATATATAGCCAAGTACTGCAAAACACATTCATACATACATATAAAATCACAATGAGATACTATTTCACACTCACTAAAATACCTATAATAAAAAGACAAAAAGTAGTAGAGAGGACATAGAAAAACTGGAATCCTCATACATCACTGTGGGAATATAAAATATGAAGCCACCTTGGAAAACAGTTTTGCAGTTTTTTTTATTTTAAAGAGGAAAAAATTTCAAAACAGGATAATAGGAGGGCAACAATGGTTAATACATTATATACTATTATTTTTAAATTACTCAGAGTACAAGATAGCAACATTTAATTACTCAGATATTATTAGCACAAACCTTTCTTTTCAATGAACTAAGAGAAATTAGTACTATATCTATATATATCTATATATATATATATATTACTTTCCCTTTGTTCTTTTCTCCATTCCCTCATCCGTTTCTCTTTCGTTTTGAACCTTCTTCCCATTTTACAATATTTATTGTACATTTTGGACCTTATTTACTCTTTCAGTTTGGCATACTAAGGAGACAACAAAATGTTTACACATGTGCATCTGTTTTATTTCACTTATGGTCTCAAATTGTATCCATTTACCTATAAAAGACTCTAGTTTATCCTTCTTTATGGCTGAGTAGAACTCCATGGTATAAAAAGACCACATCTTTTTTATCCATTCCTCAATTGATGAGCATTTCGGTTGGTTTCAAGATCTACCTATTACAAATTGTGCTGTTATAAACATTGGTGTACATATATTGCTGTGGTAGGACGTTTTAATTCTTCTGGAAAGATATCCAGAAAGGGAATAGCTGAGTCAAATAGGGCTTCCAATCCTAGTTTTTGAGGAATCTCCACACTGATTTCCACAATGGTTGCACCTGTCTACACTCCTACCAGCAGTGGAAAAGGGTTCCTTTTCCCCCACATCCCCTCCAATATTTGCAATTGGTTGATTTCTTGATAATAGCTATTCTTTTCAGGGTGAGATGGAACCTCAGCATTGTTTTAATTTGAAAAAACAAAACCATGCCTCACAGCAAGCCAACAGTAGCTTTTTGGCAGGGTAGTATAATCTCAGCAAGTCTGCCCCTTCTGGCTATGACCAGACTCATTTGGCCTGCAGCCATCAGCGTTTCTTACGTGGGCCTGAGCCCAGCTGGGAGCTGTTAAATGGAGCCATCAGCCACTCTGAGTTCTGAGCTCAGTCGGCCCCTCTCCAAGATGGTTCCTGGCCAATCACTCTCTCGTGCAACAACTGAGTCCTTAGCACTCACGGCCAGCTAGTGCAGTCCTTCATGTCTGCTGCTCCTCTCCACTGCTGCGCCTCTCTGTGGAAGCTTCTGGGGTTGCCAGCAGTCACCATGTGTCTGCAGGTTTGAACTGCTCCTTTCGTGCAGTGAGTCCCATCTCAGGGAGAAGGTGCGGCCAGCTACCTCCTTCCTCCTCACTGAAGTTTCTCTCTTTACTCTCTCTACGGGCTTCAATTCACACTTCAGATTCTTCCTGGGTTTAGAGGACCCACTTCCCTCCTTCTTGTCTTCCTCACATTTCTTTACTCCAGCATCTGCACAGCGACTCTCAAAGAGGCTCCTTCTCTGCTGCTTACCACTCTACCATCTCGGTGGTCTCTCAGCAGTTTCTTAAAATGTTAAGTATATCCTTCAATCCAAGGTATCTACTCAAGAGAATCCAAAACATGTATATACACAAAATTATATGCATTATCAGACTATCCTCAAACTAGAAGCAACTTAAATGTCTAACAACTGGTGAATGGATAAACAAAATGTGGTATATTCATACAACAGAATATTATTTGGCCACAAAAGGAATAAAGTACTGATAGGCAGATAACGTGGATGAGCCTCAAAAATGTTATGCTTAAGTAAAAGAAGCCGGACAAAAAGGGTCACATATCCTATGATTCCATTTATATGAAATACCCAAAAAAGGCAAATTTATAGATGGCAAACAGAATAGTGGTTATCTGGGTCTAGAAGCAGGAGCTGAGAAATGATCACACAGGATGGGGACTAGGTATCCTTTTCAGGTAATTAAAATGTTCCCAAAGCAAGCTGTGGTAATATTGGCACAACTGTAAATTTATTAAAGATGACTGAATTTTACATTTAAAAGAGGTGAATTTTATATGTGCATTATACCTCAATAAAGTAATTTTTAAAAAATGCTACATTTTAAAAAATGATTTCAACTGTTTATATCTTCCAAATATTTTTTCCTTACTCTATGATTTTTTAAAATGACAAAACTTTTTTCTAATTGTTCCTATTCTGCAACCAATATTACAACTTCAAGTCAACTTTTAATAGGTTGTACAAGTTAATTCTCATAAATTTGATTCATTCTAATAATCATACAGTGACACTTGATAATGAGTTTCCTTCACTCCTCAATAACCCAATGAGTTGATATAATCAGGGAAAATGATTTAGAATCACAAAGTTGTAGTGATTCTAAACCCGCTAACCTGCTGAAGAAATAAAAATACTACCTGTCAAACAAAATGAATTATACATTCTCTGGCATGTACAGTATAAATCATTGTCCAATTTTGGTATGATACTTCTGCTTCCTGGGTTTTTAATCTTTTTTTTTGCCCTCCTTCATAGAAAAATAAATGTACATTGCTCTTCATTAGACTTGGCTTTTCTCTCCTCAGAAAAGTCCCAAAGGGCCGAGGGCATAGCTCAGCACCACAATGCCTGGCTGTCAAGCACAAGGTCCTGAGTTTGATTCCTGGTACCAAAAAAAAAAAAAAAGTCTCAAATACAATACCAATCTCTTTCCTCAAATCTCAAGAATAAAGATTTCTTCCAACTTATCTATTTCCTAAACATATAACCTAGACAAATATCTTCTATTTGTTCCCCATGGTAGTAAATTGACTCTTCAAAAAGAGAGACCATGAAAGACTCACACAGATATCTCCTCTGTGGTCCAGACACCTTCACAATTGTTTTCTTCCCTCCATTGACTGGTCCATTTCCAAGACTCACCAATGGATTTCAGAAGTACCTGTGTTGGGCTGTATTTACTCTACAAAGGGCCTGATGGCAGGTCATGTTCCATCATTATCCCCAACCAATCCTTTAAAAGAAAATGAATTCCCTCAATTTGTGGTTTATAGAATGAACCTTGAAATTATACACAAAATGTTTATAAGTAGAAAAAAATTTTAAATGTAAACATTTAATTTAGTATCAATCTTAGGCTCCAGTTTCATTCCAACCACCTTTTCCCCAAAAGTTTCTAAATTAAATTGTGGGAAAACGTAGTTATAACAACATATTCATCACATTCGTTAAGTGCACGTAGGGTGCTTGCTTGTACAGCAATATACCAAAATTAAAATGATACAGAGATCAGCACGACCCCTGTGCAAACATGACACACAAATTCAGGAAATGTTCCCTATTTTTAGACACAGTAATTATTAATAATAGTATTTCAACATACCTACTTGTCAATGTGTGCTTGTGAAGACAAGTATTTGCTATTAAGCAAACATGCAAGTTTTCTTTTTTTTTTTTCCAGTACCGGGAATCAAACTCATGACCTTGTGCTTGCCAGGCAGGTGCTGTGCCACTGAGCTAAATCCCCAGCCCCAAATTTGTTTTTTCTTTTTGTTTTTTTTTTTTACATGCAAGTTTTCTTATTTAAAAACTATTAAACTTAGGCTATTAAACAATAAAAATTTAAAACAACAAAAATATTTTAAAGGAAAAACAGTACATATAGGCAAAAATTTTTTTTAAAACTTTGGGCAGTAATGAGCATTTAATTAACCCAGGGCATTCACACTGAGCTACACCCCCAGCCCTTTTTATTTTGAAACTTGTCTCACTAAGTCACTAAGTTGCCCAGATGGCCTGAACTGTGGCCCAGAGTGCTGTCATTCTAGGCATGCACCACCACACTGATAAAGTCAACTCTTACCTGGTTTACCAAGGATGTAGTTAAGTGAAAAATTAAATCAGAGCAATTTTGACAAATGTGTATTTAATAGCCCTCCTTAATGGACCTTGGAATAGTTAAGTGCCAGTAAGGAACAGTTTCCTCCCTCAAGAAATTTATAGGTTGTTGAACCGTAACTGCTTTATATTAGATTTAGATAAGAACAATATTAAAAATAAAAACAAAAACCTGGGCCAAGGCTATAGCTCAGTGGCACAAGTGCTTGCCTGTCAAGTGCAAGGTTCTGAGTTTGATTCCTGATACCAAAACAAACAAACAAACAAAAAGCAAAAACAAAAAAATGCTGTGGCAACTGGAAATAACTAGAAAAGATTTCAAAGAGCTGACCTAACAAAAAAATTAATTCTTCAACTAGAATGACTGGAAATAAGTGAGAGAAGAGTAATAACAGAATACTGGAGAAGGTCAAGCAAGGTGAGATGTGTTATAGTGCTGAGTGAATGAAAGCATACTGAGAAACTAGACTTAGGTTTAAGATGATAGTACAGCTAACATTTATCAAGCACTTACTATGTGCCAAGTACTATTAAAGACTTTCCATGTACTAATTTATGTGATCAGGACCCTGGGAGGAATGTACTGTTATAATTCTCATTTTATAGAGGAGAAAACTGAAATATAGAAAGATTAACCTGCTCATAGTTGCCCAGACACAACTTAAAATTACAGAGCCAGGGGGCTGGGGATTTAGCTCAGTGGCAAAGCGCCTGCCTGGCAAGCGCAAGGTCGTGAGTTTGGTTCCCGGTACCGGAGAAAAACCAAAAAAGAAAAAAAAGTTACAGAGCCAGGTTCTTGAAATCACTAAATCATAAAGAAGACCAAATTCTGTCTCACCCTTGAGCACATTTACTGTAAGAGCAGCTAACATTATCTTATCTACCTCTTCTCTCATTAATTCCTAGTCTATTTTTCAAGGTAGCTCAAATACTGCCTTCTCTGCAAAGCTTTTCTTGATCCTCCCGGCTGAACATAAATCACTTTCTAAGCTAGAACTTTATCTGCATCAATCTTATGTCATAATAGTCTGTCCTGGCATTACAGATCTTATGTGCATCATTTCTTTTTATTTTTCTCTTTTAGTCTGATCCATTTGCAGCTCTCCCTACTCTCAGAACAGTGCCTGGCATGTAATAACGCTAAATCTTTACAGAAGAAGGGCATTACGGTAAGCATTTTAAAGGAATTGTATCACAAAAGCCTTACCACAACCCAATTCAATAACTATTTTCAGCCATGACTGTGAGATAAAATACTAGATGCACCTTAAAATCAGTGAACAAGACAGATATGGTTTGTGCCCTGAAGAAGCTGACAGCCTAGGGAGACAGTCTAGGGTATGTTGGTATCCCCAGACACAAAGATGAGGAAAAGTAGGCCTCAAAAAAGTAATTTATTTGTCCAGAATCACATAGTAAGAAAGTGACAGAGCAAGAACTGAAACTAACTGTCCAGACTGGATATTCAGGACCCTATGCACATAACCACTACGTTCTAAAGGAGACACATGATGAACAGCTAAGGAAGGAAAAGTTCTGAATACTTCTGAAATGAAGGATCACCTCAAGGATAATGAAGGATTTCACTCCTTTTTGTGGGAAAGCCGGAAATGCGCAAAGGTAAACAGAGGTTGTAGTAATGGCCTAATTCTCCTGGCTAGCTCATTGCTGCTTATCAAGCCCATGTTTGACTAGCTTGTTATCTTCGAGAGAGCCCCACCGCGCAGTGTCCCTTAAGGGGCCCTCCGGGGCATCAAGGCTTTGCTGCACGGGAGGTGGTGTAGCTGAGACACCAAGTGGCACGGAAGCCTTGTGCTCATCTTCCAGGCAGCGGACTAAATGGTAACCAGGGTTCCTTACTTTAACTGGGTGCAGTGATTCTTGCAAAGTGGATCCAGACTCCAAGAGCCCTCCAAAACGGTGCGAATCCCTCCTTCCAAGGGAGGGGTTATGGGGATTACACCTATAACTCCTCAGGCGCCCCATCCCTGTGGGCCAGGAACCCCAGCCTTGGGCCTCCATCCCGACCTGCCAGAGGCAGAACGCCATCTTGGCCGCCACACGCTTTGGCCCAAACACCCATGCAACAAACCTGGTTTTAGAGAAGATGCCTGTAACTATACACCAGCAGAAACGCTCTGGAGACACTTACCTCAATCCCCACACTTTTTTTTTTTTTTTTTGGACAGGGTCTTACTAGGTAGTTCAGGGTGGCCTTGAACTCATGCCCAGACTGGCCTCGAACTCACCGGTGATCCTCCACCTCAGCGCCCCTCCCCCGAGTCCTGCGTATGTGCCACTATGCCCGGCTGTCCCACACTCTTGACAACCTGACTCGACATCTGATGCACAAAATTAAGCAGCAAAGACCTGTAAGGGCCAGGCTCTGGTCCAGGAGGCCTGGATTCGACCCCGCCCCCACATGCCCCGGGATTTCCATTTAGCAACCAGAGGGGACGCAGAAGGCGTGTCCGGCACAGGTCGCGCGCCCCTCCGCCCCGCCCCTCCTCGCCCTCCACCAATGGCCTGCTGCGCCGGTGCCTCGCGCTCCAGGCCCGCCTCCCTCCCAGGATCGCTGGGCGCATGCGCCTCGCGAAGCGGGCCGGGTGAGGGGCTGTCTGGGGAAGGGAAGGAGGGCGGAAATGGAAAGGATGGATGGGTGCAGCCTCGGCTCTGGCCGGGCGCCCGCTGGAATGTGGGTTGGGGCGGAAGGGGGACAGGTGGTTCCCCGGGTGGTCGAGGCCGGGCCTTCGTTCGGCGGCCCGCTAACCCTGCCGGGTTTCTATGTATGTGCCCGCCCAGGGAAACATGGAGAACTGTTTGGCGGCGGCGGCGCTGAACGGGGTGGACCGAAGTTCCCTGCAGCGCACTGCCAGGCTGGGTCAACAAGTGCTGGAGCGGGCCAGGCGGAGGGCAGTGGACTGGCATTTACAGGAGAGCCTCATGGGCGGCGTGGGGGACCTTTCCCGGGAGGGACCCTCCGGAGAAGGACGGCGGGCCGCCGACACCCGGCGCCTTCTCCCCGCAGAGGTGAGGGTCCAGGTGTTGGGACCCGCGGGTCGCTGTGCTCGAGGGGTGCGCCCCGCAGATGTCAGGACGGCTCAGGGAAAAGTCCTTTGAAAACTGTTTTTGACAGAATCTTGTTGGGCAGTTGAAAGATAGCGCTCGGCCCTGGTGGTTACTTTTTTATTAAAAAGTTTATGCACACTACCATTTGATATTAGAGGAAACCAGCGAACCTATATTTTAAGTCCTTGGTAAATTTATGTCTATCTTATTGCTGTCTATTTGGAGTTCATGTCAGTCTTGGAATTCCTTCTCAGTAAGAGCCTTCTAACTAACTTAAACTTGCACAGGCCTTTACAAGGTGAAAAGAGTATTTTCAAAATTCATGCTCCAGTAAGGAATCCCAAGCGTCACGTGTGACTTGCCATTTATTCAAATAGAGAGAAGACAGACACCTGACTCTTAATGCTTCCTTCAGAACAATTGCCGAATTCATGGACTATACTTCAAGTCAGTGTGGGGTAAGTTGGTGTGAACCAAAGCTGTAACCATCTCCCTAATTGCCTACCAATTGATCATAGGATTTTTCTGGAATTTAGGGATGATTGGAATACTCCTGTATCTCCAGCCCTGCAGATCTTCACGGGCAAATTGAAATCAGCAATTAAATCTGGTGGAAAATACAAATTCGAATTCACCCAACAAATATTTATTGAATTCCCAATCCTGTAGTTACCGTTGAGGATATAGTAGTGAAAAGTCAGAAAATGTCTCTGCCCTCATCGAGTTTTCAGTCTGTTGGGAGAAAATAGCTTATTTGCTGAATTCTGAAACAAGTCAAGTATTAGGTTTTTGTTTTTTTACTTTAAACTGAAGTTTTAAAAAATCGCTTGCATAACTCCTTAAAATGTATTGAAACAAAATCTTAATATTAGAGCTTAGCCTCTAATGTTTGTTTCCAGTCCCTGGTGAAGTAGTTAAGTGCGTCCCAGTGGGTCCTTCAGTTGGTGACAAAGATCATTCTGTGCAACAGATGCGGTTCTTTGGTCAGGTGTTCATTAATGGCAGGAGGAGCTTCAAGTAGCCAAACCCATGTTCTACCATTTGGTTTCTTTCAGCCTTACCTAGGAAGGGTGACCAGAGTATTCAGAAGCAGAGAAAAATATTTATGACATGAAGCTAATGGTGTATTTTAGCTTCCCTTCATAAAATTAAAATTTCTAAAATCTTTTCCAATCTTTAAAGACTTTTTTTTAGTCTCCACTAGAGATAATGATTTCCATTAGCAAATTATCATTATTATTAACTCTAGTGTGTGTGGTTCAAGTGAGTTTTTTGGGTACCTTTCTTCATTCTTTTTCTTTGATTTCATAGTATTGGGAATCAAACCCACGGGTGCTCCTCCCAGCCATTTTTTAAATTTTGAGATCGGGCCTCCCTGAGTTGTCCAGACAGGATGTGAACTTGTGAACCTCCTGCCGCAGCCTCCCTCATTGGTACAGTTACAGGCATGCACCACCCTGCCTGGCTTTTGGTGTGTTCATTGAAATGAGTGAGTGAAGGTTTTAAATTCCCTCTTAAAACCCATACACTTAGATCATTTTTATGTACTTTGAAGAACTGTTGAAGGTGGACCAGCCAACATTAAAGGAAATCACCTACATGGAAGGTGCTCTGTATCTTCCCCAAGTCACACCAGACTAACCCCCTCAACCTTAACATTTTGTGTCTTTTATGCCTTCAGGGTACTGGTCAGTGAGGGAGAGGGAAGAGATTCCCTTGTCTCTGTCTTGCTTTTGGGTTTTGCTAAGATCCCAAAAAATTAATCTTAATCCTTTTATATCTTCTACCAAAAATCCTGTGACTCTAAGAATAGGGTTCCAACCAGTGAGATATGGATCAGAAAATATTTTTTTGTTCTTATTTGTACTGAGGTGATTGTAGAAAAATCTGTAACTTCATCTCTACTGTAATTAACTTAAACATTTGGTTCATGATTCATTCAAAGCAACAATATTTGTCCTTGGTTTTAAGTTTTGCAGATTAGTGTTCTTCGTGTTGATTTTGAGTTCATGCTTCTGTTCATTTGTAACAGAATGGAGCTTCGGAACCCCTGGCCTTTCTAGAGATTTAGTATTCTGGGTTTGCTTCCCCAAGTTTGAAGCAGGCCTTAAAATGTATCGTTAGATCCATGTCCTTAAGCGCTTTCTCTTGCTTCTCATTCTTCTAGTCACATGCTGTAGACACTGTCCCTACAGTATGTTCAGAACAAGCAGGCTTGGGATGCCTTCATCATTAGTCATAATCAAAGGCAAATCCAAGGTTAATTTCAAGGTCAAGGAAGGAAATAGACAAAAAATGTAACCATTTTCCAGACCCTTTGGATTATTCTTAACCTGGAGACCTGTCTTTCTACTCCCCTGCATGGGAACCCTGGGGGAAGGGCTGAACCACAAACTCTTGGGTTTGTGTTTTGTTTCCTGATGTATCTCTGTGTCCTTATCTAAGACAGTAAACATGGAAGTATTTATCAGAATTTGTTGGGGGAGGAAATGAAAGGGCTTGTGTATTGGTGTTTGGCATTGCAGCAAACATGAAAATTCTTTAACCTGGGAGAGAGAGCATGATCCTGCCTGGCCAGAGGTCTTGCCCTACAGAGGCAGCAGATGGCAGCAAAGTAATGCCAAATGTAGTTCTCTTCTCTGCAGCCACTGTATGTGAGCTGTCTTGCTCTGGAACTGAAGAGGCTGTCAAAAGGACAGGTTATTACCTTTTCTCTCTTCCTTCCCTCTTTAATCATACTTTGCCCGCCTATCAGAGAGGTTTTTGTTCCATTTTTGAAAATTCAACCAGACTGTTTACTCCTTGTCTTTCACATTACTCCTCTAGAAATATTATTCGTCGGTGCCAGAGGAAGGAGGGGCAATTCATGTCTGTCGTTATCACAGAAGGACATCTCAGCAGCACATGTGCCCAGACTCAGCGTTCGATCAGGTATGTGTTGCCCCGACCCGCACTGTGCCTACAGGTTCTCGAGGGTCTGTGTGACTCAGCAGTACAGTGGTCATCAGAAGTGTATCATTGCTCAACCTGAGAGAATTCACACCAGTGAGCAAGAAGCACTGATTTCGCTTCACTGTGAGATCTATGGATGAACCTTCAGTTGTGGGCTATGGGATACTTGGGCAGACTTAAAGAACTTCACATATCCTTGTCTATATCCAGGGATAGGAAGGAGATTTTTAATAATTATATATCTTACTATGCAGTAATGATAGCTATTATGTGTTTGGTAATTTTTAAAAAGTAAGTGCAAAGAGGGGGCGTCTGTTTTAACAAAATGCTTTTTCTAAAAATAATGGCGCTGGGCCTCTTACTGCAGACTTACCTGCCTTTTACTGTGTATCATTGTGAGGAAGCCAAAGGTTCTGCTTGTTGAACAGTAGCTGGTGGCAGTGGTAGGCTGGTAGGTTTTGGTGGTTTTTTGTGGGGTTTTTTGGTACTGAGGATTGAGCTCAAGACCTTGCATGTGCTGGGCAAGCACTCTGCCACTGAGCTAGTTCCCCAATTCTTTTTATGTTTTGAGACAAAGTCTCGCTAAGTTGCCCAGACTTACCTCAAACTTGAAAGCCTCCTGACTCAGCCTCCTAAATAGCTGAGGCTGCAGGCATGCACCACCACAATGCCCAGAAACAGTGGTGGCTTCTGAGGAGAGTAGGCTTTTTGTGTTTTTGTTCTTCTTAAACTTCCCTAACTGTACTCAAAGATAGCAAACTTAAGTCCAGAGTCTGATCCCGAAGTTGGGTTCCTGACTTCTCTGACTTAATGGCCCTCTTGGGGTGCTAGAGCAGAGGGGTTTAAGAAAAGTGGGGGTGGTGAGCACCTGGGTGTGAATAAGAGCTGAGCACAAGCTGGAAGCACCCCCTGTGCCTCTTTCTCAGATATGGAGAGCCACCATTCTGGGTTCCCTTTTTCAGCCTGTCCTGAGGGCTCTGTCAGTGCACCTGATCTTCAGAGGTCGCATGTGGGGAAGAGTCATTCCTCTGTCTCCCTGTAAAATGTGAATTGGTGGCTCTAAGAGAGTTGGCTTTGTCAGTCACTGTTCCCATCTAGTACCCCACTTCTAGGAGAAGCACAGAAGAGAGTTTTATTTTCTGAGAACTTGTTAAGTGTCATCATTTTTGCACTTTAAATCATCCCTAAATCCAGTTGCCCATAGTGTAGAGTAGGAAACCAAGGCTCAGAAGTTAATCAGTTCCTTTTAGGAAATAGCAGGGAATAGGATTTAAACTCAGACCTGTCTGGTGGCAGCCCATGTAAGGACAAAAAGTAATCATGGTAAACAGCTCACAAAAATGTTTAACATAATTCACTAAAAAGAGCCTTAAGAAGGTAAGTAACAACTTAGAAAAAGTGTACAGAACAATTCTAATAGGGTGGGAGAAAATTTTTCTTTATAATCCAGAATACAAGGCTTGGCCACTGATTGGTATTTCTGTTTGTTCCTTCAGAGAATAGATGGAGATAAGACATTCTTCAATCCAGGAGGCATCTCCCAAACACCAGAGCCCGCTTCTGAGGCATCCTGGCCTGTGAGTGTGGGACCGCACGCGTGCTGGGCTCCTCCACCATCGCAGTTCCATCAGCCAGTTGACCTGTTAATTATAGGGCTCTCTGTTTTCAACTGAATCTGTGGTATTTTTAAGTTCTTACAACTTGAGGAGGGTGCGCAAAATTGGCAAAATTATGTTTTCTTGTTACCCCTTTCACTGGATGCTTCAGCTCTGCTCTTGTGTCTGAACTCAGAGTTGTGGTTGGAAAGAATGTGAAATATTCATATCTTAGTTCCTACGGCTCAGCTGGGCTGGCTTTGGGTCCTACTAGAATTCCACCATCTGTTCAAGCAGCAGGAGAGCCTGACCCTCCTCCTTAGAAAGTGCAACCATTGCTGAAATCCTGAAACACACCATGAGGTCAGGCAGCGGCCTCAAAAACACTGTAAGGTACCAGCTGCCGTGTTTCCTAAGTGTTCCTCTATAAAGACATGTAATGATGAGTTTTTCATTTTTAGGATAAAGTTCTCAGTAGTTTCTGAAACAGGGAATTTTTTTTGGAATTTGGAAGGGCTGAAATTCTGAGAAAGGGAACTTGAGCATGTTGCTACAATAAATTCCTTACTCTTTTGTTTGTGTACAGTTTGCTTCTGGCCAGGATCTGGACTGTACTGGAGTTAGTAGCTACTAAGATACTCTGGTTCTAGGACAAGTATAAATTGGTAGACTGGCACACCTCCATCGTTGCTCCCTTTTGGTAATGCTGGTCTTCCTGATGCTCCCCAGTCTTAGCATAGTGTTGGCCTTTATGCAGATAAATGGAGCAGCCTTGGCTGCTGTGATTTCTTTCACAGCTCTATTTTCCTAACCTTACTTTTGTTTGCACAGTTAACAACCAATAAATAGTTGTGGCATTGTCTTATATAATCAAATTGGCTAAGTGATAATAACTCTTTAAGTCTGTAGTAACTACCAGTAGGTGTGGAAAGATACAAAGTTTTTGAAAAAATTGGCTTCACATCTATCTAAGGCAAGGCAGGGAGGGAGGGAGGGAGCCGAGTATAAATATTATCACTTATTCCTGCTAGTGGAACGTGCTAGCTGATAGTTTTGGTTGTTTTCCCACGTGTGGCATTAGGCATGACACCTTCTACCTGGGGCTTTTTCTGAGCACTGGGCAAGCATGTGGAGGCATCCCAGCTGTCACTTGGCTCTTACCCTTTTCTGATTTGTAGCTTTGCCTTTCACCAACTGAACTGAGACCCACCCTCTACCTGCCACATCTGCTTTGGAGGACAGTTTGTGCCCAGTTCAGCTCTAAACGTGAATCTTTCCATTAAGTCCAGCTTTCAGTACTTCGCATCCTGGAGAACCAGTCCTCCAAGGGAGGGCTTTTACCAGCCAGCTGACTTGCTGCTCCCGAGACAAAATAGCATCTACTCCTGTTGTTGTTAGCTTTAGGAGAGAAGAAATCCTTCATCTTCCCAATAATGAGTTCAGCAAAGCACGGTGAAAAAGAATGGTTCTCATTTTTCTTTGTTTTGTTTTTTTTTTTGGTTTTTTTTTTTTTTGGTTTTTCTCCGGCACCGGGAACCGAACTCACGACCTTGCGCTTGCCAGGCAGGCGCTTTGCCGCTGAGCTAAATCCCCAGCCCCGGTTCTCATTTTTCTAAAGGACCTCATTACTGCCAGTCTCTGCTCATAGGTGCCGCTGTCTACTTTTGACCTCCAAAACAACGGCCATTAATCTTTCCATCTGCCTAACACTTCCTCCACCCAGAGGGTTCTTACAGTCCTTCATGTTCCTGTAACATTAGCATTTACAGAATGTTTTTAATATGCTTATTTGTGAGATGGGTGTTATCATAGCTTTAGAAATAAAAAAACAAGCACAAGTGAAGGCTGAGACGTCCCTAACGAGAGTTTGGCCAAGCTAAGTCTTGCGAGCAGGACTCTTCTCCCACATTTGTACCTCGTTTCATCAGCCCTTTGGCATGCAAAGCCACTGTGGCAGGCGTGCCCTGATGCGCTTAAGGTAAAAAGTCTCTACACTGCTATATTCTCTTCTCCTTCCAGGCCGAGAACATCTGCAAGGACCTCTACATAGAAGTATATCCAGGGACCTATTCTGTCACTGTGGGCTCAAATGCCTTAACCAAGAAGACTCACGTGGTAGCAGTTGATTCGGGACAAAGTGTGGACTTGGTCTTCCCTGTATGATGTTGGCTGCCACTATCACCGTATCACTTTTTGAGTGGCAAGAAGAATAAAGCTACCATGTGACTTTCTTAATAATTATGCCTTAATCCTGTTTCTAGTGCTGACCGTAGAGGGTCAGCCTCCTGGGAACTGCACTCTGTCCCTCGGGGCCCATGATAACCTGGGAAGATAGAAGTCCCTGTCTCGTTTGCCTAGGAGTGATAATGTGATGATGGAGTCTGAATAGTTTTTACTGCTTGCTTTCTAAGTAAAGGTTAATTATGATAATAAAGGGAGAGATTTGGAAGCAAAGATAATTCATTTTTATTGATGTTAAAAATACAGTATCCCCGTGTACAACTATAGGCTTTATGAAAAGATGGCAGAGAGGCCATGGACGCATGCCCAAAGCCGGCTGACCACACAGTGGCTTCTGTGGGAAAGGTGTCCTCAAGTGGTCTCACCAGGCCCTTGGCAAGGAGTGAGGCGACAAAGCCGCCAGCTTCTGCAGCTGCCTGCCTGCTGTCCCATCTCCAGGAAGGTCTTAAAGGGCTGAACATGCAGGTGCCCATTTGCTTCTCTCCGCTGGTGTGTGCGCTGTTTCTCCAGAAGGCCGTGCAGCCGCTCTGTGGAACCCTCCTCAAATACGTACTATCACTGCCTTTTCATTTCCTGTGAGGAAAAAAATCCTGACAGTCTTATGCTGACTATAATACCAAGAATCAGGAATTACTGATTTGTAAAAAGTCATTGATGTGTCTTAAAATTACTTAAGCTGGCACACCAGTAGTATTGGTGCATCTCCCTGTTTCGTTGCCTGGCGAATCATCCAATTTTGAACATAGCAAGTCTTAGGGAAAGTGCCAGTATTTTATGTGATGAAAATAAAGTTAAACAGGGCTGTGTTAGAATTCTTGCAAGAACAGGCTCCTGTGGACAGAATCCTAGGGAAACAGACCTGTATCCAGCAGTGTAAGGCAGAGGGTCATTGAAACACGGGGATCCTTGCACCCTCCAAGAACCTTCAGATGAACTTCATGGGTTCTCTAAATTTTACTAAATGTGAAGCTGTGGGTATGTGCAAATTTCAGGAAAAGTAGACCATAGGCCTTCCCATTTTTAAGGGGAGTGTGACCCCCAGAAGGTCTAAGAACCATGTAAGGAATCCCTAAGAAGGCCTTCCCAGCCTTACCTACATCCTAGGGGCTTTTGATCCTGGATGAACTCTTATCCCACTGATGCACTGTGATACCCGTACCCGGTTTTCTGTGTTGAGCTCCCTCTCGCAGGGTCTGTGGTGGCTTCACATTGGTTGCTTTCAGGGCCAGCTCCTTGGTAGTCCCCAATACTGCAGCTTGTGCTTTCTCTTGTTCGTTGTCATCTTCTTTCTGCATGTTGTGGCATCTTATTCCTAAACCCAAAATCAACTGGTCATGTTGGATGTACCACCATTTTGATGGGATTTGTCTTGATGACAAGTAGAACTATATCAAGCATCACTAATCTCTTAAGTATCTCTAAGTTCTAGCCTTGTTCTCTGTTTTTAAAGGGAAAGAGGGTTTATTAATCCTGACTGGCCATTGTGCATTTTGGGAAATGTTACCTGACAGTCTCAGGAGGGGAGCTGCCACCAGTCAAAGAAGCTTCCATTCCATAGTGCTGTCAGGAACACCTCTAAATGTGATCACAATGAGATAGTACACTGGTAGAAAAACAAGTTTTAAGATTCTGAGGCACAGTAGGCTGGGCTTGGTGGTGCATACCTGTGGCCCCAGTACTCTGGCAGGCTACAAATTTTGGGAGGATTGCAAATTCAAGCCCAGCCTGGGCAACTTAGTAACTTGGTGAAACTATCTCAAAAAAAAAAATTGAGGCAGAACAAAATGGGAGAACAATCTAAGAAGTACACTAGGTGTGGTGGCACATGGCTGTAATCACAGTACATGGGAGGCTGAGGCAGGAGTATCACCATGAATTTAAAGCCAGCCTGAACTACATAGTGAAACCCTGTCTTGATAAATAAAAATTAAAATGGAAGCAACACCTTAAATTTGCTTTAAAACTACAGATTGAATCTTGTTTCCCTCATTTTCCAGGCAGGCGAGAAGGGGCTATGAAGGCCAGCAGCCCACAGTCTGGCCTCCCCAGCAGTAAGATCAGTGACTTCTCACCACCTGTCCCTGCGAGGAACTAAAAGTGTGGGAGCGGAAGGACCCGTACAAAAGGCGCCTGAAGGGCAACGCTCAAGACTATCAAGCGTCAGTACTTGACAGAACTGACATCTAGTACTGACTAAATACCAGTCATATTTAGAAGCAAAGCAGCACATTTCCTTAAAAGGCTATGAAATGTGGAGAGACAAAAAGAAAAAGCTGTCATTTGCCATTGTTCCCGTCCCTGGTCTCATGTGGCCTTATGCACTTCCATCTTTGCTAGTTGGCAGTGACAGGCAGTACCACATCTTCAGCAAGAGCTAGGGACGGCCTGGTGCCCCGCCCAGGGATGCTTATGGGTCAGCCCTTGGAATGAAGCTTTCCCCAGAGTGAAACAGAAGATCCAGTTCCTGAAGAGATCATATTTCTCTTTGAATCATCAGAATGCATTTTTTTGAGAAAAATCTTTGGCATGGATCTGTTTTGTTTAATGTGGTGTTGGGAAAGTGACCCAATGTGGGTCTACGTGGCTGCGGGCAGTGGAGGTGAGAGTAATGTATGTTTAGGGCCAGGGACAATTTGTTTGGACTTCACGGGGTTTGGAACCACTTTAGAGGTTGCTATGGAGCAAGCCCAGCAGTGGGAACTGTGTGTCTGACTACCATGGCCCCTGGCTACCCCCGTTGTTCCTCTCCCCCATACTGGCACTGATGCTGTCTCATTGCTCCCAGACTCCTCTCTCTCGAACTGGTACAACTTTTCTATCTCCAGGCTATGTTGAAGCAGGAGGTCATGAAAACTGTGCAAAACTTAGCACAAAAACTAGATTTACTATAATCCCAGCACTTGGGAGGCTGAGGCAATGAGTTCAAGGCCAGCCTGAATTGCAGAGTAAGACCCTGTCTCAAAAACAAGAGACCAAAAACCTAGATTTGGGCACCATTTTCTTTATATCCTCCCTTGTTATGAAAGCAAGTCTCAGAAACAGCTGTTTTTAGGTTTATGGTTTCTTTTTTTTTGGTACCAGGAGTCGAACTCAGGCCCTCGCACTTGCCAGGCAGGCACTTATGCCGCTGAGCTATATCCTCGGCCCAAACAGCTGTTTTTAAATAGCTGCTACGAAGGCTTATGACCGTGAGACCAGAGGGAGCCATCTCACAGAAACCCAGCATCTTTCCCCTCCACTTTATATTTTCAACACGGTTTCCTTTTTGGAGAGAGGAGAAGGAGCGCAGCAGGCCATAGATGGGGTCTTGTCCATCTGTTTCCCAGTCAGGGGCTGGAGAAAGATCCCACACTTTGGAGGCTGGAGAAACCCTACCACCTTCATGTGAAATATAGCTGCAGCAGGCTTACGTCCACCGACCCTGCCAAAGCCCGGGAGCCCACAGAAGTCACCCAAGAAAGCTTCCAGTTAAAGAAACAATTCTTCAACTTTCTGGAACTGAAGACTAATTAATGATTAAGGTCCTTACGCCTGGGACAAGAGTGAAATCTTGGGCTGAGCAGTCCTGCCTGTCCTGGAAATATGGCAGTGACTTCAAATAAGGACTCAGGGTAGGGCCTGGTGCAGGCAGTGCTTTGAGACCCTTAAGCTTTCGCATCTTAGTGCCTGCAGCATGCCTGCCTCAGCTGGATGTCACGGTAGTGACCCAGGGTCCCCAGAATCTGGCCTAGGACTGGGCATATCCAGGCCACCTCTCGCACTGCTCTGCCAGCTGACCTAGGTGCCACTGGGAATTTACACAGGGTGAGTGAGGGGCTGACCAATAATAGGCTGCTCCCCAAACCTCCCACGGCATGTCCCACAGCCCCTAGCTCACAGGAGAGAAGCTAGGGGGTGGCTGCCATGAACAACTCAACAATGCTTCCTTGCTAGTTGTAAAGAATGAGCAGTGGTTCTTCCCACTCTAACTAAGGTCCCATCTGGAGACTGGCCAGATGGACAATGTGTAAGGACCAATTTCTGTGCTTCTCAGGGTGGTGACGCTAATCAACACCTAGGTGCATTTTAACTGTTCAAGGCCTCCAGGGAGCAAAAAATGGCCCATGAGAGAGCTCAGTCAGTAGACCAGAGAAAAAGACCGGTATTAAATGTCAATCTTAGCACAAAGCTCAGCTAATCCTGCCTCTCACTTGTAGCTTGTGCGGAAACTGACCACTTCCCTCTACTCAGTCTCCCCTTCCTCACGTCAGCCTTCCAAATAGTCATTACTTCTAAGCCAATGGAATGGGGAGGTGCAGCATGTTCTTAAGGGACGCACAGAGGGGAAGCCAGCAGCCCCTCCTCAGAGCACGAACCCTCATCCTTGGGCTACCTGGCTTCCCGGGACGTGGCTCCGGCCCGTTCCTCTTCCAGTACCTCCACTCAGGCTGGCGGGGGCCGCTCTGCATCAGAGGCCTCTCTGGAAGGATGGGGTCAGTGTTGACTGCGCTGTTCACCACCAGTCTCTGGGGAAGGCCCACTTCCAGATTATCCTCCAAATCTTCACAAAAGGAGGAGGAGGAAGAAGAAGAGACAGCGGGGGCAACGTGCACTGCTACTGGCTCCTCTTTAGCGCCTTCTAGGGGTAGAAGCTGTGCTGCAGGCTTCAGCTCAGGCTCAGGCAGTTCTCTGGCCGTGGTATCGAAGGTCCTAGTGAGGCGCCACCAGGCGGAGCTCATCGAAGGACAGCAGCAGAGGGAGCTCTGGCACAGCAGCTGGCAGCAGGCATGGGAGTGGCAGGGCGGGCACAGGAAAGCAGTGTCCGGAGGAAGCCTGTTGGTGATGCCTCCAGTGACCGTCCCCAGCAGAGAGCAGCAAGGGGCCCAGAGGAGGGCACTGGGGTGCTCGCTAGTGTGAGACTTGCTCAGCCTCTCCACAGCCTTCTTCCAGAAAGTGGGGGGCACCCACCTGACCCCACCTAGAGGCACCTGAGCAGTCTTGCCATTCCAGAAGTGAATGGTGATTTCCTCCTCCTTTGATGCTATGAAATGGAAAAGGGCAGCACTTCATTATAATTAACCTCTTCTTTGGGTTCTTCGAACCCCAGGTGAAGCCTCAACGGGGTCCCTGTGCTCTCCTCTCCCCTGTACTGCAGTGGCCACCTCATCCTGGCAGGATGCACCAGCCTCCCTGCCTCCTGGGTGATGAACTGAGCTGGAGGGGTCCATTTTTCACACAGAACCAAAACGTACCCTCAGTAGATATTTCCTAACATTGCATAAAGTACAAGTGGGCTGACTGGCCCTGTAAGGAAGGACTGCCAGTCCCTGGAGAACCTGATGAGGGCAGGTGGTAAGTTCTGGGCAACCCCAAGTGAATACTATGGCTTAATTAACCAATATAGACAGGGTAGGTATAGGTTATTTTCCCTGATTTAAAAAATACATAGTCTAAAAGATAGACTTGTTGAGCCAGGTGTGGTAGCACATGCCCATAATCCTAGTACTTAGGAAACTGAGGCAGGAGGATCACATGCCAACCTGGGCTACATAATGAGTTCAAGACCAGCCTGAATTATATAGAGCAACCCTGTCGCAAAAATAAAACAAAAACAAAAAAATATGATTGTGTATCTCTTGGTGCCCTGAGTTATGTGGCAAGTGAGGACATGAGAATTCTTTTTTTAAAGGCTCGAAGACCCCTAAGCTCTGGCTTGATCCCCGTCTTCTCTCCCTCTGGGGACTGACGGGTCAGAGCAGCTTCTCTTACCTCTCTGACTGTCTCGCATGTCCAAGCCCAAGAGAACAGTGCCAGGACCATATCGCTGCCGGCCTGGCTCCCACGCTGCCAGCACCTTGTCCCCAGGTCTCAGTGAATATTCCACATACGGTGAGAACTGAATAACATCTTCCACTGAGACCACACTCTGCCTCTGGGCTGGCAGCCTTGGGCCTGTGACAAGGGGAGCCTCAAATTCCACAAGCAGGGTCCCTTGCCTCTCCAGCTGTGGGAAAGAACACAGAATAAGATTTGGTCTTACAAAGGAAAACAGGGAGTGCCTGGACTCCCTCCGATGCCCCAGTAGCAGGCCCCGGGTGTTCCGTACAGAGAGTGAGAACCCTGTTGAGAAAGGGAAAGAACAGGCGCTGCTTACAGCTGGTTAGTGTGTAGACAAGAAGGCTGCAGGGCTGTCGCAGTTCCCTCTTCCTCTTCTTGCCATGGGCAGCTCTTGTTCATCACAATCTGCCTTTCCTTTCCCATTCTCTCCTGTTCCTGTTTTTCTTTCCTCCTACCAAATTTTTGACCTACAATTTTCAAGAGTAGCCTGGGTCCTTTGGATCTTCCCCCAACTCACGCCTTTCCTCCAAACACTACCAAGAGGTGTCGTTCCTATGTCCAAGACCAACCAGGGATGGTTTATTATCCATCTGCCTGGCTCACGTGGACAAGGAGCTAGTGTGGGTTTAGGGGAGCCCTCAATCTACCATTATAATTAGAGAAGAAAGGTTTAGCTACGTAAATGAATAGCATGCAAGAGAAGAAGTACTTAAGCTAAATAAAAGTAGAAAGTGTCTGAGTA
>NW_004955414.1:24681738-24769318 GCF_000276665.1 Chinchilla lanigera
GCTATATAGTTCAGGCTGGCCTTGAGCTCATTTTGTAGCCCAGGCTGGTCTCAAACTCACAACAATCCTCCTGCCTCAGCCTCCCGAGTGCTGGGATTGCAGGCGTGCACCACTACGCCCGGCAACAAGATCTATATTTGAACAAAAACTCTGCTAACATTTAATTTGAATTCACCTTTTACTAAAAAATGACAAAATTACTTTTGATTGGAAAATCCATGATTCTTTTCTTGTTTTGTATTTGAGAATTCATACTAGTCTTCCCTCTACTGATCCACATTCACAAAGTCTGATTTTGAAAAGTCCCAAAGAAGTAAGTAGCCCCCAAAGTAAAGCCCAGTCCAGGCTCCTGGTGCACCCTGCAGAGCAAGCTCAAGTGCATGTGGGCAAGCACATTTTGTATTGGCACCCATAATCTGACATGCTGAATATTCCTGAACAAAGCACTATGGGTGGAATTATGTCTTCCTTCCCACCAAATTCACCTGCTGAAGTCCTAACCCAAGAACTCAGAATGTGACTTTACTTGGGAACAGGGTCATTGCATGTATCATTAGTTCAGATGAGGTCAAAATGGGCATGGCAGGCAACATCAGTGAGTATATTTAGTGTGGTACTTTCTTATGTAGTCCTACCAAACTAGTATACTCGCTGATGTTGCTTTCTCACTTCTATAATCTGGCTACGGGAGAGCTATCCAAGAAACCAAACTGCTGCCCAAACATAACTAAGGCAAATCAGGTACAACAGGGGCCACCCAGAAGAGCATGCCAAAGAGATGAAGACCATCCAGGCTGACCTGTCCCTAATCTGGCAAACTTAACTGAGTAACACAGAAGTGATTCCTAGAAGAGCATGCCAGGGAGATGCTTGGAGTGAGGGACTCGCCTCTGGAGCAGCCTTTATCTGAGCCCGGTAATAAAGGCCATCTGGTTCCTTCCTTGCCAGGACCCAGGCGTTAGCAGCATCTCTAACTCTTCCCATCCAGCCAGGGTCCTGCCAGGCTGGGTCAGCAATGTGGAGACATGGGAGGTGCAAAGCATACCTGGAAAAAAGCAAACAAAATTATGGGTGAATACTAGAACCCTAAAAACATCAAGAAACATGTTTCAAAATTAGATCTGAGAAACACCACGGCATGTGAATGACATACAATGGGATATGGAACAGAAATTCATGGGGAATGCAGCAGTGCATCACTTCTGGTAAAATAAGGTAAACTTTTGGAAGGGCAGATGGTAAGGACACCAATAAACTTAAATAAACTAAAAAATAAATTAAAAAGGTGAGGACAGGTGAAGGGAACCATTGTTTTTGGATTGGGAACCAAAACATGATTGGCCTTAAATATTCAAGTTAATTAATGCTTGTTGAGAGTGAGTGATAGACCAGGAAAGTGCACTTGGAAGTGAGTCCTAAGGTACCAGTACTTGTGGACTCCAAGCCTTATCCTGGACTGAGTAGAGTGGACCATGACACCAAAGGAGCAAAGCTATAGGGCCCTTGGCACTGCAGGGTCTGAGGGATGGAGTGGGGGCTGGGGCAGGGGCAGCACAAGGAGCTGGGTACAGGAGCTGCACTGTAAAAGGAAAGGCCAGGCCTGGGGAAGGGTGTGGGCCGGGTCAGCTGGCCTCAGAGTGTGGGTGTTTGGGTTTTTGGAGAAGCTGTTTCGTGATGAAGCCTAAACACAAAGATGCTTAATTGGCCTTGAATAAGATGGTTCAAATAGGCTGATCAAGAAAGGGAGCAGTAAAGACAGTCCAGGCTGACCTGTCCCTAATCTGGCAAACTGAATTGAATAACACAGAAGTGATTCCTAGAATTTAAACAAAATGTCCATATTTGCATCGGTTGTAGACTGAGGTTCCTTTGCCCTCTTTTTTAAAATTAGTACATGGTTGTGATACGCAGTGAATACATTTATGTTGGGGAGTTGGTGCACGTACACTCACATCTTAATCCTTTTTATTTCCCTTTCCCTGCTCTTCCTCTCTCCTCCCGCATCTATCTCTACATCCCCTTCCTATTTACCAAAGGTCTCTCCCTGTTTTCTATTATCTGTCTTTTATTTTGCCATTTGAATTATTTACACTCTGCATCCTTTGTCCTCTTGCAGTGTACTTTGGACAGCTGACTGAGGACACTATTCAAGAAAATCCTGGATAGTTGAGGACTTTCCGCTGTCGTCCAGGGTTAGGATTTGAGAAGGAAGGCTGTTGGCTATGTGCTTGTCTAACTTCTGTGCTGAGTTATGACTCAGCTGATAATATACAGAAAACATCTGGAGCAGAAGTAGCTCAATATATGGTTGGATTTTCCTCCTTCCTGCCCAATGACAGGGACTTCGCAAACCCCAACCCTGATGGCAGCTGAAATGCATCTAGGATGAATTCTGAGGAACCCACAGAGTGATGTGGAGACCTCAGCCGTTAGTGGCTGGTGGCAGCAACCCTAATTTCTCATATGTGTTGCCCCAGCAAGTCCCACAGTTGATGGTAAAATGAGCTAGAAATCTTCTACCTGGGCATTACTGACTGCTTTCCCTCAACTGTAGTAGCCGCAGCTCTGCTGCAAGAGGAACCAGAGCCTTGTCACTAGAGGTCGCTGGGAGTACAGTGTAAACTGGGGTAAGAGACTTTTACCCCACGCAAATCCGAGGCCAGAAATTTAGTTCTCTCCTTCCTGGGGTGCACCATTCCCTGAAGAGGGGTGAGACCAGTACCTGGTGAGAGCATGGGCCCTGGGGAGCCCAGGAGCTCTGTGGGCAAAGGGGCAGGCGAAGGAGATGTCCCCAGGTCCAGCATCGCAGCCCCAGCCAGGGTCCTGCAGGATTGTGGCCACGCTGCAGTACTTCGGCAAAGGCATTGCGGGCTGCATTGCAGGAGGACTGTGCGGCCTTCAGAGAAAAAAACCACCTGGAACAAGCACCATGGTTACCTGAGTTCACCCACAGCCTGGCAGAGAAAGCCCAGATGCACAGCCTCTGGGGACAGCTGTGTCCTTGCACCCACACCCCCAACACCTGCTCCATAGATCCCAGGGTCCCTGTTGAACCTTTTGCCTCAGGAACCTCTGCTCAGGAAGCAGGGGAGAGTGGGAAGAGCAGGAGCTGTGGTTTTAGAGGAATCCCAAACTGCAAAATCCTTCACTGCCTCGTGGTTGGGTCTTTAACTTCTGTGCCTCAGCTGCGGCTCTAAGGAGACCACACCTGTGTATTAGTAGCTCAAGCTCCCTGGCGTTTTTCTCCTTCCTCCTCCCTAGGGGCAGGGACTTCTGTGGGGAAGCCCACCCTTCTCTTCACAAACCCCAACCCTGATGACAAAGCAGTCTCCCCACCTACGGGACTAACTCTGGCCCAGGCTGAGCTGAGACCTCAGGGCCGTGGCATCCATCAACTTGCTCAGAGGTGACAGCCGCCATGCAGGGTCCATTTTCAAACTTGGCTTCCCCAGCCTGCCACCCTCCTGTTAGGCTCTGCCCTGCCAGGTCCACAGGTCCGACCCCAAAGAGACTCAGCCACAGCCCCAAAGCAGACCTCCTCACCTCAGCCTCTGGCCCCTTGTGACAGTTGGAGCTCAGGCCCTCAGCCCAACTGACTCCTTGTTGCCAAGCAGGTCGCCATGGATGCAAGCAGGCAGGGAACTCTTTGGGCCCCTGGGAACACTGAGCATGCGTGGAAGGGTGCCAGCAGGCCTTGGGAGATGGGAGCGCAGGGGAGAGAAGTAGTTTCTTTTTCTTTCTTTCTTCTTTCTTTCTTTCTTTCTTTCTTTCTTTCTTTCTTTCTTTCTTTCTTTCTTTCTTCCTTCCTTCCTTCCTTCCTTCCTTCCTTCCCTCCCTTCTTTCTTCCTTCCTTCCTTCCTTCCTTCCTTCCTTCCTTCCTTCCTTCCTTCCTTCCTTCTTCCTTCCTTTTTCCCTTCCCTCCTCCCTCCCTTCCTTCTTTCTTTCTTTCCCTTTTGGTGGTGGTGTGTGGGAGACTGGTGTATCCTCAGTTCCCAAAAGCTCAAGTTTCCCTACTGCCAGCAGAGTCAACCACTGCAGGAGGAAGCCTCATGGACCCCAAGGGAGCCCTGTGTGAGCGGTGGGGAAGCGATTTCTACCCTATGAAGGCATGAGGCAGGCTGGGGCCAGGGGAGCCATGGCAGGCCGAGGGATTTTAAGAGAATTTGCCCATAGTTTAAAACAAAATGATCAAAGGTGTGAGTAAGTTTGTCTGAAGCAGACTGGACTCTGCTGAAGAGCAAAGAGATGGTGACCTCTAGGAGGGTAGGGAGCGGACAGTGTGACCAAAGGAACAGAAGTCTGGATTCTGCTCTGATTTGAACACCCATAGGAGGCTGGTATTCTGAGGCTGTGACAATCATTGTGTACTGATTATGTGTCTGACACTGTGTTCAGTGGAGACTACCAAGAAGGTACGCAGGGGTATCTGTGGGTGTCTCGCCCACATCCCTTCCCCTCTTCCACCAGTTCCTGTGTCTGTGCATCTATGTGGATAGAGCAGCCGGCTGTACCTTCAGGTCCAGGAGTGGAATGTGTGTGAATCAGGGGTTCCTCGTGCCTCTCCAGTCAAAGTGAACCTGAGGCTTTTGCTGGGAACATTGGGTTATAAACTTTCTCTTGCTTCCTATGCATAAATTAGAAAGCATATAATTCTGAGAGATTTTGATAGCCATTTTGGGACACTGAAACTGTTTCCAGAGAAACAAAAGATAGACCTAAAGAAAACAGGTCTATCACATTGTTGACAGATGGTTGGCCACCAAGTCCTCCAGTTACGTGAGGCAATACATTCCCTTTATTGGTTATGCCAGCTTGGATTGTGTTTTCTCTTTCTTGCAATTGAAAGCATCTTAGGTGCTGACTTTCCTCACAGAGCGTAACTTTGTAGTCAGCAAAGTAATGGTGGTCCAGGCCCATACACCTTGATGGATTAGTTACTTGGCACACAAATTCAAAGTCTAAGAAAGACTAAGGAAGTCTGGCTGTGAGAGAATGATTCCTAAATAAGACAGTGAGATTTCCCTTCCACTGGTGGAAGGGAAAAGAATATTCCTGTTTAGAAGGCAAGAGCAAAGAGAGAAGGATACATTTGCAAGACTGATTTTCTTTGGGGGAGCGGATTAGGGAGCCTGGGAAAAGCAAGGCATGGCTATTTGGGCAGGGGACAGATTGTAGGGTGTTTTGAAAAGTGAGCAGATAAATTTAAGCAACATAGGGGCTGGGGATTTAGCTCAGCAGCACAGCGCCTGCCTGGCAAGCACAAGGTCATGAGTTCAATTCCCGGTACCAGCAAAAATAAAAATAAAAAAAATTAAAATTAAAAAAAAAATTAGGCAACATAGCAGTTGAAAGGAGGTCATCAGGAAGTTTGATCGGCACAGCTGAAATGCTTTAAGAAAACATCAGCATGAGAGTGGCACCAGTGGAGAACAGAGCTCAAGAGGGCAGAGAGGAGATGGTTAACCATGAGCCAGACTCAGGTGACAGGATTGGAACAGGAAAATGGTAAAATGGATGTTTACTGACACCTCCCTGATTGGGGCTTTTTGCAGGATACAAGGAATGTAGCATGAGTAAGACTGCTATCTGTCTTTAATGAGCTTATAGTCTACTGAAAAGACAGCCAGGTATGTAAAGTGTGTAAGAACGGCAGGAGGGTAACTATAAGAAAAATACACATACAAAATGAAGATGCAAGCAATGGCTGAGACTGAAAGTTGGGAACCACTTCACAAAGACAAAACATTGAAGATGAGTTTGACAGATCATGAGAGGGAAGTCCTAGCTGGGCTTGGTGACAGATGGCATTAAGGGACCAGAAGAGCTGAAGTGAGCCATGGGAGTACAAACAGAGCACTGGTGAAGGCAGATTCTCCTCACAGGGTGAGGAAAGTCTGGATGCTGAAAGGTTTCTGGCCTGGAAGACCTAGAGGATGTGACATTACAATACAAAATAAAGACAACTATAAACATGATGATTAAAAATGATCACAAATACTAGGTGTCAGGCACAGTTAGTGCTCATAACAAACATTTGGTGAGTTGTTTTTTCTTATTTTATGGATGAAGAACAAGGACATAGAAGGAGGTTCAGCAATGCTTCAAACTGAGGCAGAATCTGCAGACTGCCTTCTGGAACTCTGTACTAAGCAGGGTAAGGAAGTCTAGATGCAGGAGAAAGATGAGTCTGAACTAATTTCAAACAACACCAAAGTTTTGTGAACTGTGTTTGCTAAGACGCTTTCTCATCATGGTCTTTCTTCAACTCTGAATTTTGACAAATCAAGGGAGGTTCGTTGTGATTGCTTAGCAAGAAGTAGTTACAGCGTGTGTGACAAGCATCATGTAGTCATTGTCAGAATTTTCATGTGTTTGTGGAAGCTTGTCACACTTGGGACTCTGGCCAAGTGTGTGAGAAGGACAGAGTGACAGGTCTGGGGAATCCTGGGGACTCCTGCTTCCCTAGGGCTCTTGAAAGAAATAAGCAAAGCATGTTCAGGTCTATTAAGAACTTTAGTACATCTGAAACCCAGGCGAGGAATATGCAGTATAGGTTGGCACTGGCATTACTATTTGCTAGCACAGGAATAACATTTAGGAAAAACTATTGAGTGATGCTGCAAGAGACCCCACTTTGTGAAATTATTTCTGTTGTTGAAAATGCTGACTCAAACAATTCTGAAAATAGGGTCAGCGTGGCAGCTGGAGGCAGCCATCAGGGAAGAGCCTTTCCCAGGGTTATTCTTGGTCTCAGCCTTATCAGGATACAGAAGAGACTGCAGGTAGTTAATGTATTTGATTGCAGCTCGGAGAGTTTCCACTTTGCTGAGCCGCTTCTCCAAATACTCCTCAGGCAGATGATGTCGCAGCTGGGCGTAGCCTTCGTTGACGCACTTCACCCGCTGCCTTTCCCGCTCGTTCCTCTTCCTGATGAAGGCGGGCCCGTAGGAGTACTCACACCTTCTGTAGTTCGGATAAGGCACCGGAAAGGGGAAGGGGTAGGGCTCACCATAATTTTCCACGATCAGGGAATCACTGGTAAAAGGCATCAGTGATAGCTCTTCGGAGTAAGGGGCGGGCACCTGGGCCTCAGGGTACAGGTGGAAAGTGACCATGGGGTCCAGATAGAAGGACCTGGGTAGCGGCAAGTGGGCAGAATCAGAGAAGACAGGAAATGTGTCTGGCGGATTAGAGTGGCTTCTATTGTCCATTATTTCCTCTTTAACCTAGAAATACAACCACGTTTGTTAATTTGGTCAGATCAAGAGAGCAGGTCTACTTTCTTAGAGATCAACGCTTTAAAGACTTAATGTTTTGTTGACTAGTTCCTGAGCTGGTTCTAAAAAGTAGAGCTGGTTACATATACTAGCCTGTGTGTAGAGAAAAGATTCTTTTTAAAAAGATAGACTTCCATCTTGGCTTTACTCTTTTCTTGCTCTGTGTCCTTAGGCAAATTTCTTAACCTCTGTGAACCTCAGCTGTTTTCTGTGTTCACTTCAGATATTAACTATCTTGCAGGGTGATGGTGAAGAGTAAATTAAAAAAAAAAACAAACCACATTAATGCATAAGAACAAAGAGTTCTTTGCCTCTTTGCCCTCTTCACAGATGGATACTTGTGTAGTAGCATCCCTTGCTCCACACCTTAGGGAAAACCTGGTTCCATTTCCCCAACACCAGAGAATCAAAACATTGATCAATTTGTTGAGATCTGAAGAAAACACTTAAAATGGAAAAGGAAAAGCAATCCGAAGTCTAATTGCGAATCTCCATAAAATAAGCACATGCAGCTTTCATTTAATTTCTCAAGGTTTTCCCCGCTATATCCTTAGGAGTAAGAGGTTATTCTCTGAGCGGTTCTTTAAACATAGTAGCATTTAATGAAAGAGAGGCCAAATAGACACTCCCAAAGCAGTCCAAATTTATGGTCAAGATTAGGTCCTGGTTCCTCTGAGGACAGCAAGAACTCTGCAGGTTGTGCTATATCCTGGAAGGTGTGGACGCCAAGACCAGAATTCAAGTGTGTTCCAATTCTTGTGAAAAAGCCTGAGTGTGGCTGCTGAAAAGACAAGAAATAGAGAAACAGAAAAAGCTGCAGGGGTTGCGGGGGTAGGGGAACCGGCTGGAAAAGGAGTTAGTGCCAGGAAAACTCTTCCTACAAAGGGGCAGGGGAGGAAGAGATAAGTGGGACAGAACTAATTAGAAATCAGAGAGGATCAGGAAATGAAAGATTCCAAGCTGCTGACCAAATGACCTAAAATAACTAACATAAAACAAAAATTTCTAGGAGATTAAAAGCTAGCCAAGTTTCTGTCAAAAGGAACAGTTTCTGAGAGAAGCTAGTTAGGAAATTCCCAAGCCAGGGGTTCCAAAGAGTAAGAGATAAGGGCCATGTATATCGGGGGTACAAAATGATGGCAAATGGATACGAAGCCCACACTACCACATTTCCGAGAGCAGCTTTATTTTTGCCTACAGCTAACAAGCCAGACTAGATTAACAATAGGTTCCCCAAAAGTAAAGCAGCGATCATCAAAGTCACTAACAATACAAAATGATATTTTTGAGTATGGTTTTAGCCTAAAAGATAATTTAAATAATATTGTAAATCATGACCCAGATGAAATCGGAGCAATTTGTATATGCCACAAGGAGTTTTGTTTCCAGGTTTTCACAAGATTGCATAATTTTTGGAGAAAGAGCACGGTGTCTCCTGAGAAAACGATGAGCAACTTTTGCTACTAAGGCTTTCCAGTAAGTCCACCAAGCAATGCAGGAGCATTTAAACATGATCATCTTTTATTTATTCAAAAGAAGAAAAATGTAAAACAACAGAGTAAGAGAGTGGAAAATATTGCAGCAATGAAGATAATTAAGATAGGAAGCCCAGAGGAGTATAGTGTGTGTGTGTGTGTGTGTGTGTGTGTGTGTGTGTATTAGGAATTGAGTACAATTTCATTTTAAAAGAAAGCAACACACACTGTTATTGCTGGGTCTCTGTGGTTCTAGATACATGCACAGCTAACGCACTCACTTTGGGAAGATCTTAGGTTTCTATCTCGGAGCTCTTCTGGGAAATAAATAATGAGGTCTTAATAATAAAATCCTAAGAGGTTCTTGGTACTCTATTGAGCATAAAAGCTTCTACTTTCATGCATTAAAAATATATGTGAGATGTCAAAACCAAAAAGCTTCTCCTGCACACATAATTGAATTATGGAATGTTAGAGGTGGGAGGAAACTGAGAAACCTGCTTCTCCCATCCACCACAAGTCAAGATTGCTAAGCTAGTAGCAGAGCAAGGGCCAGCACCTGGGGTCCTGAACTTCCAAACCAAAATACTTTCTACTCCCCCGGGTGATTTAATCACCAGGAAAATCTTTCATTGTAGTGTAATAATTGATATTTAAAATAATAGAATACAGATTATTGACAAAATGTACCACATCACTGTGCCTAAGGATTTTCTTAAAAATCATGTTTTTATTCCTCCCCCAATGACCATTTTTGAGAAGTGTCTCTTACCTGAGTTTTGTTGCTCAAGATGCTGTATTTCAGGCTGAGTGAGATTGAATCTGATTTATAGGTGGTCATTTAGTGACAATATGCAAAGCAGCTTACAGTTAAACAGAACTGCTTGGTTCTGGTTTGGCTGTTTTTTTTTCCTAGCTAATATGTAGATATGACAACATATAATACTAAAGAGAGAGATTTGCTTACACAAATGGACATTTATAACACATATATTTGTTTAAAGGATGTCCCCCATTCATCTGGGTTAAATGATTTTATATCAGAGTTATTTATGGAAAATATCTTTACATGATAGTCTCATAATGTGCAAATATTGGTTAATATTCTTTTAGAAATAGCTATTTAGGCCAAAATGAGGAAGGTCAATATGAATTTATATCTTTTTAAAATATCCATTTTATTTTTTTCCTCTTAAGTAGACTTTATTTTTTAGGGTACTTTTAGGTTCATAGCAAAATTGAGCTGAAAGAATCACTGCACAAGCCTCTCCACTATCAACTTCCTGCCCCGTAGGGTAACTTTGTTATAACTGATGAACCTATAATTGATGACACCACATTATTACCCAAAGTCCATAGTTTCTGTTAGGCTTCATTCTTGGTGTTTTATGTTTATATTCTATGAGTCTGGACAAATGTATAATGGCCTGTATCTATCGATAGTGTATCATATAGAGCAGTTTTAATGCTCTAAACATTCCCTGCACTGCCTATTCATGTCTCCCTCCCTGTAACCCCTACAACCACCATTTTACTGTCTGTATAGCTTTGCCTTTTCCAGAATGTCATATAATTAGAAGCATTTAGTATGTAGCCTTTTCAGATAGGGCTCTTTCACTTAGTAATAAGCATTTAAAATTCTTCCATGTCTTCTCATGGCTTGAAAGCTCACTTGTTTGTAGCACTGAATAATGTTCCATTATGCGGATGCACCACAATTTATCAGCCTACTAAAAGATTTTTGATTGCTTCCACATTTGGGCAATTATGACTGAAGCTTCTATCAATATCCATGTGCAGGTTTTTGTGTGGCCATAAGATTTGAGCTCATTTGGGTAATTACCAGTGAGCACAATTGCTAAATCCTACAGTCTGTCTGGTTTTGTAAGAAACTGGTGAACTCTTTTCCGGAGTTGTATCATTTTGCATTCCCACTGTCACTAAATGAGAGCTCCTGTTGCTCTGTCTCTGACCATTTGGAATTGTCAGTGTTCTAGATTTTGGCCATTTAAATAGGGCTGCAGTCTCATCTCATTGTTTTAATTTGCACTGCCCTGGTGACATATGATATGAAAGAATCATCTTTTAAATATGCTTATTTGCTGTGTATTTTCTCTGGTGGGATGCCTGTTTGGGACTTTTGCCCAGTTTTAAATTGGATTTTTCTGTTTTCCTATTGCCAAGTACTAAATGTCCTCTATCAGATAAGTCTTTTGCAAATATTTTTTTCCTGGTCTATGGCTTATCTTCTAATTCCCTTGACAACATCTTTTGGAGAAGTTTTAACTTGTCCAGCTTGATAATTCTTTCTTTCAAGGACCATGTCTTTGGTGTTATAACTAAAAGCTCAATACCACCTACTTTCATTTTATATGTAGGCTTATGATCTACTTCGTGTTTTTTTTTTTTGTGAAGGCGCTAAGGTCTGTCGTCTAGATATTTATTTTTTTGCATGTGACCATTCGGTTGTTTGTTCCAGTACCATTTGTTAGAGGTGATTTTGAGCTGGCGATGTCGTTCAGTGACAGTGTTTGCCTAGTAGGCACAGGGCTCTGGATTGATCCTCAGCACCACAAAACAAGAAAACAGAAGACTGTCACTATGGTTTAGATCTAAAATGTCCTCCCTAAGTCTCGTGTGTTCAGAGGTGGGGCTTTTGGATTGGACCGTGGGAGTGCTGTTTTCATCAGCGGATTAATCCATTGAGGAGGTCACAGCTGAATGTGCTTCTGAGGGGGTAGGCCTGGTGGGAAGACTTTATACCCAGGTGGGGCTTTACCTGGGTGTATTCTTACCTCCAATTTCTGCTCTCATTCTTTTATCCCCGCCTCCTGGTTGTGAATTGAACGCTTCTCCTCCACCTTGGCATCCTACCATTTCTGCCTTGAAGTCAGCTGACTTCAGGCTGAATCCATTGGAATCCAGGAGCCAAGTAAGCCTCTCCTTTAGGTTGAGGGTGTTATTTTGTCCCAGTGACGGGAAAGTGACCGATACAATTATCTTTTCTCCATTAGATTGCTTTTCCTCCTTTGCTAAAGATCAACTGACTGTATTTATGTGAGAGGGCCAAGGATTTAGCTCAGTGGCACAGCGCCCGCCTGGCAAGTGCAAGGTCCTGAGTTCGATTCCAGAACCAAAAAGAAAAAAAAGGGAGTGTATCTATGTAAGAGTACTCCTGGACTCTCCATGCTGTTGCACTGCTGTCTATTCTTATGTCAGTACCACACTTTTTTTTTTTTTTTTTTGGTACTGGAACTCAAACTCAGGACCTTGTGCTTGCCAGGAAGGTATTTGTGCCACTGAGCTATATTCCTGGCCCTACCACACTGTCTTGATTACTGTACTTCATAGTAAACTTTGAAGTTGGGTAGTGTCAGTCCTCTGGCTTTGCGGTTCTTTAATATTATATTGGCTATTCTGGGTCTTCTACCTTTCTGTATAAACTTTAGAATTAATTTGTCAATACCCACAAAATAATTTTCTGGGATTTTGATTGGAATTGCATTTAATCTATAAATCAAGTTGGGAAGAACTGACATTTTGATAATACCAAGGCTTACCATCCATGTGAATGGGATGTCTCATTTATTTAGTTCTTTTTATCAGTTTTGTAATTTTTCTCATATTTTATAAATATTTTGCTAAATTTATACTTAAAATTTCATCTTTGGAGTACTGGTAGAAATGGGATTGTTTTTAATTTCAAATTCCACTTTTTCATTGCTTGTATATGGGAAAGCCATTAACTATATATTAGTTTATTGCTATAATCATTTATTTTTGTTATTCTTTTGGGTTTTCTATATAGATGATCATATCACCTGGGAAAAAGAGGCAGTTTTATTTCTTCCCTCCCAATCTGTATCTTTTATTTTTTAATGTCTTACTGCATTTGCTAGGACTTCCATGTAATGTTGAAAAGTGGTGAAAGAGGACATATTTGCCTTATTCCCAATCTCAGTGAGAAAGTTGTTAGTTTCTCACTGTTAAGTATGTTAGCTGTAGATCTTTGTAGTACACATTATTTCTCTGGTTGGGGAAGTTCCCCTTTTCCTAGTTTGCTGGGAGTTCTAGTTTTTGTCATGACTGCATGTTGAGTGATGATCATCTGATTTGCTTCTTTAGATGTGATAATTATATTATTTTCTAATGTTGAAGTAGCCTTGTATGCCTGGGATAAACCCAACTTGATCAAAATTGAACCTAAATTGTTTTATTCTTGATGGTACTGAGGCTTGACCTCAGGAATGCTAAGCTACACTGAGCTTTTTAAAATTTTGTAGAGACAGGATCTCACTAAGTTGCCCGGCTGTCCTTGAATTTGTGAACTTTCTGCCTCTGCCTCCCTAGTAGCTGGGATTATATGTATGTGTCACCATGCCCAGGCTAAATTTTTATACCAAGAGTAAAATCAATTTTAGGTTAGATTTTTGGGATGCTAAAAAACCAGTTATTTTTACTAAACAAAAACAAAACTAGGAGCCAGTATATAGCTCAGTGGCACAGTGCCTACCTGGCAAGCACAAGGTCATGAGTTCAGTTCCCAGTACCAAAAAAAAAAAAAGAAAAAATTAATAGATCCTAAAACCACTTTTTTTTTTTTCTTTTTGAGACAGGGTCTCCCTATGGCGTTCAGGTTGACCTTAGCTCACCTTGTAGCCCAGGCTGGTCTCGAACTCACAACAATCGTCCTGCCTCAGCTTCCCGAATGCTGGGATTATATGTATGTGCTGGGATTATAGGTATGCGCCACCACGCCCACCTTAAAACCACATCCTTATGAATTTAATTCTACTAATTTTTTTGCCAAAAACTTCTTAGAACAGAATATCTATTAGAACTTATTATTGGAATATTTGTTACTTTTCAGAGATCCACTTAAGAATCCATACATTCTTTGCACATACAAAGACAATTTAGTGTCAACATTTTATGATTATATTGGTTTACACCAATATAACAGTCTCACAACAGGGTATAAAATATCATTGTTTCTTCAAGCTCATCATATAGCAAAAGAAGTGAAAAAGCTAGAGGACATGGACTGATAGGTGTTTCAAAAATTATTTTTATTATTACATTCCAAAGAGGACATAGAAGAAAAGTGCCAGTTACCCAATAACTGTTATACTTTTCAGATAGCGGCATCCAGAACCCCAGTACTAGTTCAAAGCTGCACACATTCAAGCTCAAACAGCTGCCTCAGCATGACTGGAAATGCTGACCAACACATGTATGTCATTAATCCAGGGAGGCTTGGGTTTAAAAGAAAATTTCCTTATTGCAAGTGTCCAAGTCCTTAGGATTTGTCCTTAAAGATACTAGAAGATGAGGGAGCCCACAGTCCCCAAGACTATGTCTAGTCCTTACAGTGAACCAGCAAATAGCCAGTCTGTTCTAGGGTGCACTGTATCGGACATCACAGTACAGGAAGTGAGTCTGCATTTGGTGAAGAGCCACCAGGCATTTCCGATCCAGTTTATCATGAAATCCAGCCACAGGCCAACCAGATGTCTAGATAATACAGTCAGTGCAGAAGTCATCTGGTAAAGTCAGCACTTTGATGAGGCTGACTACATGGAAAATACTAATGAAATTGGAAAATAGCAGGTAAGGTCTATTTACAAAAGTTGGTTTAGTAAAGTGACATGAGAAAAGTTGTGTCAAGCTCTTCCCCTGTATCCTTCCCTTCTCCTACAAACAAACCACCTGAAAATTATCTTGAAAATCAGGTTAAAACTGTGTGGTGAAAAAGGGAGTGCTTGTTCCAGGTAAAGTACTTCAAGATAATTTACAGGCAGGTTTAATTTTATTAGTAAAAGTCACAAGTAGGAGAAGGCTTACCGGCTGACCTGTGTGCTTTTAAAAATGTCTCTACCAATACATTAACAAGAAAAAATACTAAGCATGTTTTTTGCTTCCAATTTTGAGTCTTCCAGTAAGAGTTGGTAAAATCAACAGGGTACTAAAACAAAGCCCAGAAAACTCAGTCAGTTCTTTCCAGTCGTCTGCCTCGTTTCTTTCTAGTCATCTTAAATTGGATTCCCATTAGCTGAGGACAACATGTCGGTCAAAGACAGATTTTCGCTGCTCTTGAACTTGAAGCTTCCAGCGCTGCTGGGCATATTCTACCTTGTTCAGAACATTGGGTCGACTGCGGGAGCGGGCCAGGACATCATGGGCGTTTGCGAAGGGCTGGTGATCCTGAAAGGCCAAATGGAAAATGCCAGTGATGACAATGGCAGTGTAAAACACACAACAGTAGTTAGCCAGTCACAGAGACAGGGGGAGGTGGGCTTCTCAAACAACAGAGCATCTGTGTGACTAAGCACGTCTAGGTAATCAGTTATCGGAAGACGGATGCACTCATCTATAGAAATAGGTGATTCAAGAGGCATAAGCCATGAGGGGTATTTGGAAATGGGTCACCATCTTCAAAAATGTTTTCTTTAAGATACAGAGACCAAGACAAAGACTGATCATTTGTGTTAAAGAGAAGTCTTCCCCGCCTAGTTGGGAAAGGAAGGTGTATTTGCAGGCTATTCTGGCCATGTTAGATACAGAAAGTAGGGCATTTCCTTGATTTAATTAATACTACACAGCTAACCTACTGCAGAGAAAATGACTTTTAATTTCCTGGCTCCTGTTATATTAGAACTGTTACTTGCTTGGACCCACACTCAGCATGGCGGAGGAGCTGACACAGTCATATGGTTGGTTCTAACCTCTCCTTGTCCTTTCAGAACATACGCTAAAGGGCCTACTTTCCAAACCTTTTCTTGTTACTCCTTCTGTAAACTGTAATGAAAAGAGACACATAGAGCTCAAGTGCTAAAATCACCCCGTATGACCAAGGACAGAGAGGAATGGTTTACTTTACATTTGTATTCAACAATGACTTGCACCTTTCATTGCTGAGCACTCAAGGCCTCCTATGCTAGCTGCTGCATAAAGAAAGGAGCTACTGAAGGATTTCGCTGGAAACCGTAGAGAATTTACCTCTCCTGGTCAAAGTAAACTAATACAAGTGGGTGTTTGTAGTCATTACACAGGAAACCACCACGCTAATCTATCTAGGAATGAGATATAAACACAGCTGCCTTCATGACAAAAAGCATTCAATAGTAATTTATTATTTTTGTTTTGCCTTTTCCTTGATCTCTTTTTC
Organism: Chinchilla lanigera; assembly: GCF_000276665.1. NCBI lineage: Eukaryota > Metazoa > Chordata > Mammalia > Rodentia > Chinchillidae > Chinchilla > Chinchilla lanigera. The sequence continues at coordinate 24,697,659 of NW_004955414.1, forward strand.
CTGAACCCCATGCCAGTCAAGTTTCTAAATGTTCCAACACAAGATGCAAGTCATAAGTTGGGCCTCTTACGCCAAGTTTTGTCTCTAGAAAAGAAACAACTTTGTTCTGCAGTGCATGTCTGGAAAAGCTGTCATATATCCAGGACAGGAGTCAGCATATAGAGGTATCACTGAAAAATTTATTACTGAAGAAACACATTACCATTAATCCCCCTCCAAATACCACCCCCTCACTTTGAACACACTCCTCCCATCATTCTTGCCACTTTCTCAAGCAGGTCTGGAACTTCTCTTTCATGAATATCCTCAGTTGCCCTCTTATGGCTGTGTCAATGTCCTGAGTCAATTCAGATGTTTTCTTTCATGGTCATTTTTACTTTGAAGAAGAGCAAGAAGTCGCATTGTGCTAGGCCCAGGAAATAAGGTGGATGAGGACACACTGTAATGTCTTTTACAAACCTCTCTCTCCATTGGGTGGCACTTAGTGGCCATACTCACTGCATTTTTGATCACACCTCAAAGACAGTCACAAAAAAGGACTCCCAGAACTGCTTCAAAAAGTGGCAGGAATGATGGGATAGTGTGTTTAAGCAAGGGATAATATTTATTGAGGGTTAATGGCAATGTGTTTTTTATTGTAATAAATTTAAAACAAACATTCACTATGTATCTTTACCATATCTCATACATGCCAGCTATGCATAACCACATAACTCTAAATGTACATGGTGTTATAATATCTGGTCTTATTGTTATAACAAGACATTTATACCATGATTATACTTTAAAAGAGTTTTCTATAAAAACAATCTTTTCTTGCCTTCTTTACCAAAATGTCTTCAACTTTTTACTTAATGGTAATGGCTTGTGTAAATCTCATTTATTTATTTCTAAACTAAAAATGAAATTAATAAAGACAATCCCATGAAGTCCAAAATGTCAGACTGAGAGACAGAGAAAGGAGGAGGAAGAGGAGGAAGAAGAGGAAGACAAGAAAGAAAGGAAAGGAAAAGGTAAGGCAAAGCAAAGCAAAGCAAGACTAAGGTTATGATCACTTGATTACTCATAAGGCGATAAACTGACCCAAAGTCATTTAACACATCAGCACAAACACTAAAACTTAGTTTGCCTAACCTTGACTTAGTGTCATATCTTCTCAACACACAGGTTTTGTTCAGGTAGATTAAAATGAAACTATAGGAATGTAGTGCTTCAGTGAATCTGTACATAAAATATTATTACCATTGATTTATTTTGACATAAACAAGACTGGGAAGAAGGATGTACTTTGTCAGCAGAGCACTCCTCAGTTTCATAGTCCTGTTATCGACTTTTCAAGGCAGGGGGAGAAAAAAATCTTCTTAAGGAACAAATTTAGAAGACTAAATAAACCAGTTAATCCTTTAAGTCTGTCCTCCACCTATTAGAACAAGATTGAACTAGCTGAACATGGGCAGGGATGCTGAAAGAATGCAAATAGAGATTTACCCTTTTTATGTTTGTTCCTTTTACACCTGATGAAATTTCAATGAATACAAAACATGTCTTAAAGTGATGCTTTGATAACAGGAATGATGTGTCATGGATATATGATACAGTAAATATTATGACTACTTGCAGTACGCTTTTTAACTATTTGTACTTTTATTTGCTTTAAAATGTGCTATACGGAACAAAAATGAAAAAAAATTTGAAAATTTAAAATGAACACAAAAAGGGAAGAAGTTTGTTTTTTATGGGTAGTACTAGGGATTAAACCTACAGCCTTTGAATGGAGACACATCTCAATAAATACATTTATATATTTTATTTTGAGGCAGAATTTCACTAAGTGCCTACATTGCCCAGGCTGGGCTCAAATTTGCAGTTTTCCTGCCTTAGTCTCCCAGAGGGCAAGGATTATAAGCATGTACTATTATGTCTGGCAAGAGCTCTTATCTTAAATAAGCAATAAATGTAGGAATTTAAATTTAACTTCTTTTTGTGTGGAATTATTGCCATAATGCCACAGCTTTGGTCAGAAAACCTCACTCTGCCCAGAATCAGCTTAACAGTTATGCAAGTCAGCCAAGCCTCTCAGTGGCAGTGTCCTCAAATGCTCAATGTGAAGGCAGAATCAATCACTTGTGGGCACAATGGTTTCTGAACAAATGACCCCACCAATCAATGTCCGCCGAACATGTTTTTGTGTTTATATTGTATATTCATTTCCTGTATGCTCTGAATGCATTATTTTAATATTGCTGATTTGTGAAACCAGGAACAGATATTTAATGCTAATGGATGTAGATGAAGTCAGAGTTTCAACCTATATTCCTAAAATGAAAATGGTTTATCGGGCCTTTCACACCAATATTTCCATATGTCAGTAGTTCCTAGGGATTAAACCCAGGGCTGCTCTACCACTTAGCTGCATCCTCAGCCCTTTTTGAGACAGGGTCTTGCTAAGCTGCTAAGTTGTCCAGGCAGGATTCAAACTTGAGGTCCTTCTGACTCAGCCTTTCTCAGTGCTGACACTAAAGGAGTATGCCACATGGATAATTTTTATTGTCATGACTAGGATGATAATCACATGTCATAAATCATTTGGCATCTTGCAGACAGAAGTTGAGGATGTTGCTGAGTATCTTACAATAAACATGACAGTTCCCCACAAGAATTATTTATCCATCCTTAAATATCTACAAAGTCAGAGCTGAGAAACTGTGAACATGTTAAATTAACCTGAAAACACTATTTGAGACTCTAATGCTTCTGATATACAACCTCCTGTCCTTCTAGTTTGCTCTGGCTCCAGCCCCACTATGTACGGTTTTTTAAAACTCCATTAGTTCTCCAATCTCTTCTTCTACCCCTCCTTTTAAAATAAGTGTATTTCTTATATGACTAAAGATAAAAGTGAGGAAGTACACACTGTTAGTCTGTTTCTGCTTCATTCATTTTTTTCCTTCCTAGTACCCAGCACAGTACTTTATCCAGAAAAGAACTCAGTATGTGTTGATTGAATTAATATAAGAAGCAGGGGAAAAGATGCAAACGAAGGTGTTTCTATGAAAGCTCTTGACAAGAAATTTTAAATCTTGCCCAAAGAAGTTGAGAATTCATAATTGATATTCATGGGACAATAGTATGTTGATCAAAGGGCAACTCTATTTACAGTTGTAACTCAAGCTATCCAGTCAGGATCTCCTTTCCCAGCTTTTACCAACATTCACAAAGGCATCCCATAGTAAAGTGACTTCTGGCTGGCAAGTTTACACTGGATTTGGCCGCTGCAACCATATTGAATTGCATCCTCTTTCAGGAACACAGTCCAATAAAATACAACAGAAAAAGTAATTTTTAAATTACATAATACAATGAAATACTGGACAATTTAGAAATAATTCCAAATGTGATAGTGATAAAATGAACAATATAATTCTCTAAGCTATACTGAATAACAAGCTTTTGTGCTATGTCAATTTCTAGAATTTTTGTTTGTTGTGCTGAGATCAGACCCAGGGACTCACACAGCTCTAGACATTTTTTAATAAAGTAACATTAAAATAAAATGGAGACTATGAAACAACATGTATATTAATTGTGGTGGTATATGTGTTTTAAAGATCTGAAGCGATGATTTTATTTTCTTCTAAAGTTAAAGAAAAAAATTATAGTCCTTTTAAAGGAGGAAATATGAAGCATCAGTAAGCAATCAAGTTGTACTTACTGGTAACAGTAAGAAAAGAATGTCATGTTCTCCACGCTTCCCTTCCATAAGGCCTCTTCGCCTTCTAAAGATGTGGTGATCTTGACAGGCAAGTGTTTCAGGGAGAGCGCGGGGAGAAACCTACCTCAGATGCTTTCTCCACTTACCAGGGTAAGGCCTTATAAAAGCACCCTCTTCAAGGACCGTCAGTTTGAACTGCCACATTTGTGGTACTACAGAATAATTTCCTCACAAAATCTACTGAAATTAGAACCCTTTCACTTTTCAGGGTGACGATTAACTGTAATAACTCAAACATCTATATGCAACTATTTTCCACTTGTATTTTACGCCTGATGACTGGCCACAAGTGGGAAGGTAGGCCGGGAACTTACCCCTACATCGTCATCACTCTGTATCAACTGTGAGTGTCCAAAGAGGCGCCTCTTCAGTATGGGCTCAACCAAGGTAAGATACACCATGTACAGAAGCAGGAGACCCAAAATAGAGAGGTAAATTATAATGGTAACCTATGGGAAATTGAAAGTAAGTTACATCTCTGTTCAGTACAAGAATTTAGAATTATATACAATGTTAAAGCCACAACAAAGACTGATATACATCTGCTTAGCCTCAGGATTTCTATACCAACCAGATTCCAGTATAAGAAACAAACTCAACCCTTCACCAAAGTAATATTTGAGGAAGAAGAAGAAAGAAAGCATTTTGTCTTTGAGATCTTTCTTGAGTCTCTGACATTCCATTTTTACCTACTGCTAAGCATTTATCTTCATAGCTAGATAGCAGTTTTCTTTTTTCAGCCAAATACAGTGTCCTACCTAGATTCAGGAGTACTGCTAGCAGAACAACTTAAAGGAACTCTGTAGAGGAAACGTAACTCAGGTGAATTTCAACAGAATACTGTATTCTCTTATAGATCAGTTTAGGTCTACAAAAACTTTTTAGGGCCATGATTTTCTTGGGATACTAATTTGGGTGCTAACCAAAGTTGCAAAAAGACATACCCACTAGAATAGATACCATAAAATAGACAATGGCATTATTGGCAAGGCATGTGGAAACAGGAACCTCATACATCACTGGTAAATGGTATAATCCCAGCCAGGGATGCCTGTAATCCCAGCACTCTGGGAGGCTGAGGCAGGAAGATTACAACTTCAAGCCTAGCCTGGGCAATTTATCAATTTAATGACATCCTGTCTCAAAAAAAAAAAAAAAAAAAAAAAAAAGGATATAGCTCAGTGCACAAAGGCCCTCAGTCCCAGTACTGGAAAGAAAAGTATGACTCTTTTGGGAAAAAATCTGGTTGGCTGTTTCTTAAAAAAATTAAACCTTCTATTCTAAGAAGTTTATCTAAGAGAAAGGGAAACATATATCCTAACAAATACACACATATAGATATTTTATTCATGACAGTATTAACAGTATAAATCTGGAAATAATCCAAATATTTATTAACTAATGAATGGATATTCATACAATGGAACACTATTGAACAATAACATTGAATGAAGTACTGATATATGCTACAACTCAGACAATAATCAAAAACATTATGCTAAGTGAAAGAAGCCTGTCACAGAAGACTACACATTATATGACTCCATTTATATGAAATGTTCAGCTACGCACAGACAGAAAGTAACACAGTGACTATCTGGCACTGAGGATGGAGTAGCGGTTAACTAAAAAGGGCATGAGGAGTCTTTTTAGGTTGATGGGTATGCAGTATTTCAAAATTGGATTTTAAAAAGTTGTTTTAAATCTACTAAAATTTACAAAATTGGACACTCACAATGAGTTAATTTTAGGTACATAAAATTATAGATAAAAAATCTGTTAAAAAAGCAAAATGCAGTGAAGATTTCTCTATAAGATGGCACCCACTGGTGCAGCAGCCCTGCTGCAGCACCAGTCACAGCAGAAACGCATTCCCACAAGGCCTTTTTCTGAGGAAAGGAGTGGCAAGTGCCATTTAAAACGTTTTGGGAGGAAACCATTAGCTACCATAATAAAGTAACTGAACTCACCCAAGTGGTGAAGAGAATTATCTACATTCCATTTCCTATAGGAGTTGAAGGGAAATCTTAAAATCCAGAAGTAATGTTTCGAAAAGTTACTGTACGTATAGGTTATAGTTACTCTAAATCTATGTTAGCCATATTCGATTCAAAGGGTTGGGAGGTAGGAAGAGGAGGGCTTAATCACGCTGCTGTCTCACTAAGCACTGGCATTTATGGCTCACAGACAACCTGGGGTATCTGTCTGGAACATGCCAAGGAAACATAGCACATTTTAGTGCCATTTCACATTGTCTCTCTACCATGTCCTAAATAATCCACACAGCCTCTTGTGCAAGCAGAGAGCAGGCCGCTACTCTTTTTGGGCAAGGGGTTGAAAATATTCTGCCTTTTCTGAAGACCTAATTAATATAATCCTGTAATATATACACCTACCACATAAACCACTATAACACAACATAATCTTGTGTAAGTTTCACCTTGATTGTGACAGAGCTCCTTTCCTCATATTTGCATTCACAGCGGAGACAGTATGCTTCTACGTCAGGTCCAAGCACTGGCATGGGATCCACAACATGAAGACAATCGCTGAAAAAAACAGAAAAAAAAATGCTGTGTAAGCCTGGCTTGATTGTTTACTTGTATTGGTTAAAACTTCCCTGAAATTTAGAATTATGAACTTACCCAATGAAAAATATAATGAACAAATAATAAAGCAAAAAGGATTAATTTTCTCTCTATAGATCAGCATTTTGTAAGAGTTAACAGTGTGAGAAGGCATAAAGACATAGAGTGTTAGTTGTTTATTTTTAAGTTGTCGTTCCCCCCCGGGGACTGAATCCAGCTTCTTCACACAGAGGTACATCCCTAGACCTTTTAAAAAAATTTTATTTTGAGACAAGGTCTTGCTGTGTTGTTCAGGCTGGACTCAAACTTGCAATCCTTCTGTCTCAGTCTCCCAGAATGCTAGGATTACAGGTGTGCCACCACAATCAGTTCAAGTTGCAATTGCTCCAGTTACAAATACACCAGGAAAATGGCAATTAGGATTAAAAAAAAAAAAAAAAAAAAAAAACCTACTTAACAAATTGAGGGTGTAAAATGACATGGGCATTACTTAAATGTGAGATTGTCTCTGTGATTTAATGTTATTCTTAATGCCACAACGTGGCATATGAATGGCTTATCACTTTTAAGAGGGGTACATCCTCAGACTCTAAAATATGAACACTCAAAAGCATAGTAAGAAATAATTAAGTTATTAAAACTTAATTTTAAACTTTAACTTAAAACTTTTAAACTTAAAGGTCTATTGAAAAGCAAGAAGTAGAAATAGGACCACAAAAATATTTTTAAACAAAACTGGTTACTGGAAATAAGTACATAAAAATAAGAAAGAAAGGTTTATAAAAAGCAATGCTATTAAAAATATCTTTTCCCAGAAATCTGTCAATTCCAAACAATAATTACTTCTCAGTTATTAAGAGTCTACCACTATGGAGCTGAATGCGGTAGCACATGCTGATAACCCCAGCACTCTATGAGGCTAAGGCAGGAAGATCAAGTTTGAGCCCAAATAAAAAATTAAAAAAGGGCGGGGGATTCAGCTTGGTGTGAAAGCCCTGAATTCAATCCCTAGTGGAAAACAAAACAAAACAAAACCTACTACTCTGATGATCCAGCAAAAGTAGGCAAAGCTTTCGCCTCCTCTTGCCAGCTGCTAGGGAATTCTCTTCCCCTTTGGCATCTTTTTCTTAGGCAATTCTAGCTGCCTGAAGAACTCTACAACATCCTCTTTTCTTACCCATTTTTCTTGCAGTTACCAACACTCTAGGCCACCGAAGACAAACCTTTTAGGGATGAGTAGCCAAACAGCAACCCAAAACCCACTTATTTATTGCAAAGTGCCAACACTGCAGTTAAACCTGAATACTGAGGTTTTAGTTTAGAAAAAACAACTCATACATTACCACGTTTTGTCTTAAAAGAAAAATAACACATGTGTTATAGGTTACCCACCACTGCTCTTAGGCTGAGTCTCTCTGCCCTATTCAAATATACTTTTTTGCAGGGCTGGGGTGTTCTGCTGCCTCTGCTTTGTGTCATTAGAAAGAAAACCCCAGGTCTGGGGATCGAGATTTGTGGTAGAGTGCTTGCTTAGCAGGCACAAGCTGTGCCTGGGGTTTAATCCTGAGCAATACAAACAAAAAACTCAAAATGATATGGTAAAAATCCATTTATCCTTAATATATAATTTAATTTTAATAAAGATAGTAATGAAAAATCAAATTTCCACTGATAGAATTTCAAATAAGAGTGAGATCCCACAACTCATACTATAAAAGTGTGGTATCTGTCCCAGACATATAGACCAGGCATGTATCCCGCTAATGCACATGTGAAGTGGGCAGAGGAAGCTGAACACCCCCAAAAGGGGCTCTCTGTCTCAGAATCAGAGGGCATGCAGCCCAACACTCACAAGAGTCACCTGTACAAGGTAACAGCTGGGAAAGGATCAGGATCTGGGTCTTCTGCCTCCTAGATCAGCCCCTCTTATCTCTTCAAACCCAAAGAAAAAAAGACTTACTTCCTATTCATTTCTTATTCCAGATTCACAAGCCTCAGCAACAATACCTAAGAATCACTTGGGAATCTAAGTGCTTAATAAGTTTTGAGTATTTCTTTTGAAGTACAAACATATTTTACAGTATCCTTTGTTTGTTTGTTTGTTTTTTGGACAACATCTTGCTAAGTGGCTAAGTTGCCCGGGCTGGGTTTGAATTTGCAATCCTGCCTCAGCTACCCAGAGCGATGGGATTATTGGTGTGTGCCACCATGCCTAACTACAAATATATTTTAGTAACAAAAGTGTTGAGTACAATGCAAAAGCTGTGCATGGCTCCAGAAGAAACAGGAAGGTAAGTTCTAACTGAGCCATCACTATAAGCAGCTAGATCTAGATTCAGTGTAAAGGACTTTAGGAACTAGGCAATACCTCCCCCTAGTGCCAAAAAGGAGACATTACAAGCTTTGAGCCACACCCCAAGCACAAAGAGTACTACTTTAATTTTTCTTAAGTTTCAAATCAGCCAGTATAAGTCAATGAAGAATTAAAGCTAACAAGTGGACAAGATAAGAGGCTCAGAAAACATAAGGTAAAGATTTACTTAGGGCTTACAGATATTGGAGGACTCAGGAAGCCATACATCCTGGTTAATCATAACTTGCCTGCCTTTCTAAAGCCTGTTAAATATTTTCAGAGCCAATTGGGAACCTATCCCAGTAAAGTCTAAGCTTTGGGAAAAAAGCAAGAGAAAGGGGGAGGCAAAGAAGAAAAATCCCAAACAGGGCTTGTTTTCAACTGTTTATTTTCAAAGCTCCCTATTTTGACTAATAACCATGAATAAACAACATATGGTTCTGTCTGAACCTGGAATAACAAAAAGTTGGTGAAAAGATTAGTATGAAATACTTGACTAACGTCTTTATTTGCCTCTCAAACAATACACATCACATTATTTTACTGACAATAGAATGAAATATAAGTGTTCAATATCTTTGGAACTTTTATAGAAGTAACTTCAAAATTTATTTGTGTTTGCTTGTATTATATAAAGGAACCTGCTGATGTAAAACCTGTAAGAATATAGCTAAATCACTTTGTAACAGGAAAGCTTTTATAGTTCTCAAGAACACACCAAATAGACTGAACGTACATGCATACGTCTTAGTAATTCTCCTTGTTGCTGGGACAAAACACCCAAATCTGCAACTTAAAGAAGGAGAGGCTTATTTTGGCTCACAATTGCTAAGCTGCTGTGCATGCGCGGCAGGTTAAACACTGACACGGGACTGCAGACGGGCCTGGGAAGAGGAAAGCCGGTCATGTCATAGAGGCCAGGAAGCAGAGAGAGCAGAGAGAAGCCAGAGGGGGAGGTAAGTCCTTCCAGGTCATGTCCCCAGCGATCCTCCTCTAACCAGGCTCCCTCCTAACAGCAAGCAAGCTATAGCACCCCTCTAATCAAATCACCTTCCAGAAGCCTTGCCTCTGAGCACATGAGGCTCTGGGGAGAGATTTAGATCTAAGCTATAACAGCATACTAGAGAAATTAAACATGTTTAAATATTGCCTTTCCTTTTTCAAAGTCAGTTTGGAATACTGTGGTTGAATGAATTTAATCTTGTTTTCAAACTCTCTGATGGTTACTGAGCTTTGAAACCAGGTAAATGAAAGTACCTAGCATTTAGAGCTGTATTCCTTTGATTCCTATCCCACCCATCTTCCACTGTGATTACAAGTCATAAAACATCACACTTCCATGGCAAGGAGCACATCCAATCTGCCATACCACAACTGCTTCCTTTGTTTCATGGCACATATAGAACAATCTAGTATTTCTCAGGTCTTCAGGGATAAAGAAAGCTGCTGGTGGCTGGTTCACAGTCTGGATCCCAGTCATTCTAGCCCTGCCAGACTGCCCAAGATTTCCCACGGTATCTCAGCACACTCATAATATAGGTACACATGCCAGTGGGTAAGTATAACATAGATAGCTCATACCCATTCATTCCTAAGCCATCTGACACTTTTAAACATAGCCGGCCATACTTAGCAATACATCATCAAAACCTCCAAGTTACAAAAATTATAACCCAAATAAAGGAGGCTTGTTTACCTCTCACCAAAAGCAAGAGGGAGAAAGGTCCCTCACCAAAACGTAAGGGGGCACATGAAGGTAGCTGTGGGTGGCTTAGGTGACAGACTCAATTCCAAGCCCTCGTGAAATCTTTCCTACTGAGGGCTCGCTCAGCGTTTGGGCTACAGTTCCTTTAGGTTTATATCATGTGCTCAGGGCCTTATTCTGACTTTTTCCAAATAGAAATATGATGACATTTTGGTTAAAAATAAATACTTATAAAGAAAGTGACATACTGGGTAACACTCTGGGCTAACAGTGACAACTCTAGAGAAAAATCTGACAGGTAATTCAGTGATCCAGAATACTTACCAATCTTTTTGAGATATGTTCTTATTATAAATATGCCCAGGATTCTCCTTATAAGGAGGACAGATACATTTACACCGGACATCCTCAAAATTCTGTAACCAAAATAGAAACTTGATATAACTTGTTTATAGTTTATCATCAGTATTGTAAAAATTACAAATAAACATTTGGCTAGGTATCCCTTGTCAAATATTCTAAAATCATTCTAAAACACTAATTTTGAGAGATATAGGTTTTGGAAAGCCACAAGTCCTTTATGGTAAAGCTAATGAATCATTATATATTACATATAATTATTTTTAAGTAAATACCTAATCCATGATCTTTGACTTATTAATCATGTTCATGAGTACCATGACAATCAAACTGTGTCAATGTTATCACCATCTACCTGCCAGATGACAACAACTGTACCTATAAATAAGAATGCTGATTACAAAAGAATGGAGGGAGAATCAAACTAAAAATTATTCACGGACAAATCACAATTCTGGGGAGATAGCTCACTGAATGTCTTGGAAATGTCTTGGAATGGAGACATTCACTCCATGAATGTCTTAGAAATGTGCGCGCGCGCACACACACACACACACACACACACACACACACACAGGTCACAATTCTTCAACCTACCATCCTTTACTATTTGGTAGAAAGGGACTAACATGGATGAAATGAGTTAAATTAGAGTCCCATAGGAGGGATGAAGTTTTAGAGACACTCAGCTTCAACTAAAAAGGAAGTACACTGGGGAAGTAGTTTGATTTTAGCTGAGAACAGTTTGATGTACTCTTTCCAGGGAACTTTGCTTCTAATCTTGGTTAGAGAACAACTACTAACAAACAAGTTTCAAGAGGCGGAGGAAGAGGTGATTAAATATCTAGCTAGAATAGGAAATGCTTCCTCAGCAAAGGGAAATTTATTTGAAAAAGTGGTTCATCAGTCTCAAGAGGACCAGACACAATGACTCCACATACAATGAGACAAGTGACAGAGCTGTTGACAATTCATAAACTTACTCAGCAACCACTTAGAACATATACTGCTCTGTGCCAGAACTTGTGCTCAATGAGGTGCATTCAGATAAGCGTATGACATGGTTCCTGCTAGACCACACCCTAGCAAGGGGAGACTGACAAACACACGACCATGATATACTACATAAAGCGAGGATGGATAATACGCGGAGGTTGCCAGCAGTGTTTTGGAAGTGAGGAGAATCGCCAGTGGGAGGTCAGGAAGTGTTCAGAAAGAACTCCTCATCAAAAACATCTGCCTCCTTATAACCTGCTTTTTTTCTGCCCCTATATTTAAAAATACTGTAGATTATAAAGCTCCTATTTAAAAAAAAAAAAAAAAAAAAAAAGGAATGTCATTCTGTTTTCCCAACACATTACTGTGAATTCCTTCTGTTCTGCCCAGTAATGAGTTATCTCATCAATGAGGAAGCCCCAGTATGCACGGGCCTCGGGCAGAACCGGGCCAGAGAACAGCAGGAGGGGTACAGAAAGGGCGAGAACTGCAAGTGGGGGAAAGGCCGCGAGCTCACCTGTCCCATAGTCTGGCTCTTCCCTTATCACAAAGCTGTCAGGAAGGGAGACTGTAACAAAGAGGGCGGCAACAGGTCCTGGGGGGAGCTAGGTGAGAATACGAAGCTCGCGGCGGATACTCTACGAGCCGTACGGAGCGGGAGGCTGCCGGGAGGAAGTCCCCACAGCGCGGGGGAATGTGCTGGGGGGCGCCCCCAACAGGAAAGACGCCGCAGATGAGGGCGTCCGCCGTGGTCTGGAGACCTGGGGGACCCGTGCGGGGGGTGGCGGGCGGGGCTTCGGGCTGGAAAGTCAGAGGCGCTCAGCGCTGGGAAGGTTGGAGTGTGGAGCGGCGCTGGAGGCGGGAAGGGAAGTGAGGAGCAGCGGAGGGGCTGCTGTCAGCCGGTGACTGCCGGCTGTCAGGGCGGAGGGCGGGAGTGCCACAGGCGGGGAGGACGCCGCGGGGGTCGGGGCTGCCAGGGCCGGGAGGACCCGGGCGGGCGGCACTTGGCAGACCCGTTTCCGCAAGGCCGGGGCAGGGGAGGAGCTCCTGTCACAAGCGAAGGCGCGGCGGGACTCACCTTGGCGGCATCCGTCAGCTGCACCAGCGCGGAGAGCGCCAGGCAGGACAAGCTGAGCACGGAGCCCAGCCGGGGGAGGCCTCCGCACAGGGACGCCATCGCGGGAGTCCAGCCGGGCCCGCGAGCCCAGAGAGCTGCTCCCAGCTCGGGATCCGGCTCGGATCCTCCGCCCGCACTTCCGTCCGGGCCCTCGCGTCACAGGCCGCGCCGGGTCAGCTGTGAAAAGTATCCGCCCCGGAAACGCTTCCCTGCACGAAGGGCCCGGACGCCGCGCTGGCCTCACGCCCGGCGTCCTTCACTCGGTCCCTGCACGCGCCAGGGGCGCTCCAGCGTGACGGCCCAGGCGCACCAAGGCTTGGAGGCGCTCGGGTTCCTTCCCCGGGCGCAGAAGCAGTGGGGCCTGGGAGAACCGCCATTGCGCTCAGAGTGCCCCGCTTCAGGGAGATGTCAGCGAGCTCCGGATGTCCCGTGGGGCCGCAGCGGTCCTGCCGGCGCCGGAGCCGGAGCCCAGTGTCCGGGGAGGGCGGCCCGTTCCGGCCCGCGCAGCCAGGGCGGGCGCCCAGCGTGGGGGCGCGGCGGGGACTGGCCGATCACTCCTTTCCGGGAAGCCCTCCCGGGTCGCACGGTCGGGTTCGTCTCCGCGCTTGGAGTGCTAACCTTCGGCCCAGGCGCCTCGCCGACGGAGCTCCCCGCTGGCTCTGCCACAGCCCCGCGGGGGTGTGGCTTCCGCTTGGGGCTGAGCGCTCGGTCCGGCCGGCCGCCGGGAAGAGGGCCACAGCGGCGGGTCTGGGGCTGCTCCGGCGGGGCTCCCGGGGACGTGGAGCTGGCTGCAGAGCGGCCGCAACAGCACCCTCCGCCCGGGACTCCGGGAGGTGGGGAATCGGGCCGCTACGCCCCGGCGAGGCTGTGCCTGTTCCGGGCCGCTGCTTCCTAAGACGGCTCGGAGAGCGCTGACCCGACTCCCCAGGGCGCGTCTTCCTCCGTAGGTACCTTAGGAGCACCCTGGAGATGCATAATGTCTCCATTTTCAGTTAGTGGAAGCGTGGAAGTACATAGTGGAAGAGATGCGGGGCGCATCACAACCTGTAGCAATTTGCTGAATGACCTTGGGCAAATCATTTCTCTGGGTCTCTGGTTCTTGGCTCAGTATGAAGGGACCGAACTTTTCTCAGCCTCAGAAATCTATGTCCATGATTCCTGTCTCCGTCTCTAAATAGATTTTAAGTCCTTTCCTGGTTTGTGAACGTGTTTTAATTAACAGGTAGAAGTTTTTCAGTATTTTTTCTCCCATGTGATCCTTTTTGCTGCTGGACTACACTCTTCACACAAGAAGGTGTTTGCTATCGCACCAAATATATTTAGACCTTTTCAGTCCCAAGTGGCAAGTGCCACCCGCCCCAACCAGAGCCAGAACAGGGCTAGATGCTGTTTTAAGCTCCTGTGAAGACGCTGTCTCACTGATGAATCATCAGGTCTTTGTAGTGGGTATTCTGCTGGCCAGAGGACAATCCGGGTGTCTCACCCTAGGGTCAGGTATATTATGAGTGAGGCACTGTGGATCTCTTTGCTAACAGTGATTCAGCAGCAAATTTGGGATTAGCTTTAGGATTATCTGGTTCTGGCATCTAAAGGAAGTGCTTACACTGGCTGAAACCATACACACTTTCTCTTCCACCTCTAACATTGTTTTTAAGGCCTTAATGAGTATACATAGGTGTAAGGGAAATATACAGTGATGTGCCTTAGGTCAGATGGGCCGCCTCTGGGTTCATTTAATTAATCTATTTGAGACCAGCTTTTACTATGTTGCCTAGGCTGGTCTTGAATTTGTGGGCTCAAGTGGTCTTACCCCTTCAGCCTCCCAAGTAGTTCGAGCTACAGCTGTGCCCCAACACACCTAGCTGGCGCCATGTGTTTAATGGAGAAACCCCAAATACACACTGGGCAGAATTGTAGAGCTGCTCTGTCCAAGACAGACTTTAAAGCTGCACTGTCCTACCGCTACATGTGGCAAATGCAGACTTGAAATGTGGCTAATGTAAATTGAGCAATACTGTGAATGTAAAATACACAGTACTCTAAATTTTAAAGGCTTAACATAAAAAAGTATAAATACCTTATTAGTTGAAGTTTGAATATTTTGGATATATTGGGTTAAATAAATTATTACATTTTTACTTTTGGTTTACTCCTTCAATGTGGCTGCTAGAAAGTTTTCTACTTATATTAGAAACTTGTATTAGCACTGTTGTAGAGACCACACAGTGGGGGCTGCTGCTGCTGGAGTGTGACTGTAACAGGTGCCTGACTAGAGGATGAAGGTTAAAGCTGAGGTGAAAACAAGGGTGACAGGGAGGAACGGGCACTGGTAGAGAGGAGGGCTGGGGAGAAATGTGTCTTGCAACAAATGAAAGTAATTTCAGTTAAGTCAACAGAAATCAAAAGATTAGTTCATCTTACTATGTCCTCCTTAGACCTTGATTGCTCTAGGTGTCTTGTAAGTCAGAAAGCTTTCCCCGACAGTGAACTCTCTTCTGTTTGTGTAAATCTTTCCTAACCTACATTTTGGTAAAATTATGTGTTTATATCTCCCTTTACACTCGCAGTGTCCACCAAAGTACTATGAGCTGATCATGAGAGGTGATGCTGAGATGCCCGAAGTACACATGGTGGGATCTGGATCTGGGCACCACAGGCAGGAAAGATTTCTGACTGAAGATCTTCTTAGACCTTGATCACTGGGGAGTCGTTCTGTTTATAAGGAGGACCGGCCTTAGTGTCCACCCTCCCCTGCCCTTTTCCTTGCGTCTCTGTAACTAGGTTTCCCTACTGCATTCCTCAAATGACACAGGTCTAAGTGTACCTTCCCGTCTGCCCTGGGCCTGCTCACCTCTTTGCGTGGTGGGGGATTGTTCAGAAGGCAAAAGAAGCCTCTAAATATAAGTGAGGATGTCAGAAAACTAGGAAGCAGAAGTGACAATATATGTATCTAGGACAAATGTATCTGGGACCAAGGTTTTGCCAGCTGTGTACAGCTCCTCACCCATAGCCTTCTGTAGTAATTAATTAAACTTCCACGTGGGCCTTCTTTTTTATTTTATCCACTTGCCAGGTCACACCAGTCCAGACAACTGCAGAAATGCACGTACCAGTGATTTCCTTGAACGGTGGTTCAGTGGTTATGGCAGGACGCACACAAAGCCTGCGGCTCTTTCTAAGCATGTCCTGGGAATGCCCTCAATGAGCCCTCCCTCCATCTCATGCATCTGCTAAGATGATCCCTTGTACTCAGCCCTATTTGGTGAGGTTTTCTGCCCTCTGCTGCCTATAAAGCCACACAAGTGTGCTGTACCTTGTAATCATTTGCTAGTGCCCTCCGTAACACCGTGTGGGGCCAGAATATTACGTTTCTAGGGGGAAGAGAATAGTTCCTCCTCTCTGATCACTAATATTTCCAAATAAACACTTCAGTCATATGTGTTTCTATTTTATCAACATATTACACTGTAAAAAAATCAAATAGTATCACTAGGCTAATAATGAAAAAGATATAATAATGCACAGTATAGTGATTATAGCTTGTAATACTGTATAATATTGTATTGCATGTTTCAAAGTTGTTGAATAAATTTCAAGTCCTCATCACAAGAATTTTTTGGTATCTGTATTTAACATGATGGATATGTTAATTAGCTTAATTGAATCATTCCCATATTTTATATATAGATTATAACATCACTTTGAACCTTACTCTACAATTATAATTTATTTGCAATAAAATTTTAAAAATTATTCCTCCTAGCCACTGAAACTTTGTACATTCTAATCAACATCCCCTTATTCTCTCTAGCCCCCTGCCTCTAGTAGCCACCATTCTACTCTGTGATTCTACAAATTTGTTTTGGATTCCACATATAAGTAAGATCATAAGGTATTTGTCTTTCTGTGGCTGGGTTAGTTCACTTAGCACATAGTTTCTCTCTTTTTCTTAAATTCCAGTGGTGGGTGTTCTGGTTACTTCATGAATGAAATAGCAAAGTCATCATCTCAGAGTAAGAATGGGGAAAGAAATGTTGAAATTTGAAGAGAAAATAGAAAAGTATGAAATAATTTAGGACATAACAGTAATCAATAGCCTGAAATCAAATCTTATTTTTAATTTTTTTTATGTATGTCTTTTTGAGACGGGGTCGCACTATGCAGTTCAGGCTGGCCTTGAACTCACTTTGTAGCCCACACTGGACTCGAACTCACAGCAGTCCTCTTGCCTCAGCCTCCTGAGTGCTGGGATTACAGGCATGTATCACCATGCCCGGCCTGCAAATTCTATTTTTGTACAGTATGCAAGGTAATTTTTATACTTCTAAATAGTGGAGAAAAAAATCTAAAGACATTATATTGTGACATTTAAAACTTATATAAAATTTTTCCCATGGCTACTTTCATGCTGTAATGGCAGGGTTGAGTAGGTGGAAGACTGACCCACAAAGCCAAAAATAGCTGGCCCTTTACAGGAAAAGCTGGCTGGCCCCGGATCTAGGAGAATGTCCTAGAGAAATAGCATTCTGTACTCTTTATACCTCACCCACCAATATTGAACCTTGCCATTTCTATAACTCTACTCTCCGTGAGTCACGGATCCTCCTGTTATCCCTCAGACCTTCCAACATGTCCCTTTCATACACCCTTGTGTTCCAATTGGTCTTAATGAAACCTGTAGTATTTTCTATTTGCCAATTTTACTTTGTACCATAGAGGAACTACCGTGAGCTCAGATATGTGTATGTATGGGGGTTTCCATAAGCTTTCAGAACAGGGTCATTGCTTTATTATATAGTCTGCCTCAGCACCAATCAATTTTTACGTTGTTATCCAATTCCAGAATAAGATGAGAATCACTATAGCACCCTCTCCTACCAAGTACAAGGTCATCCAAGGTGTCCAAGAAGCACAGCATTTCATAACAAAATAGATTGATGAAAGCAGAATTAATTTCTTATCCAAGATTGTCATACAAATAATCTCTGTCGTCCCACTCCCTTTGTCCTCAGTCTCTCCTAACAAACACAAACATCTCTACTAGAGCAACCAAACTTGCTCTTCTCAACCTATTTCTCTTATTTAGGGCGCTGGCAGGACTTGAATATGTCAGCACTAGAGTATCTGGGTTCTCTGGACTGTTAGGTTTCCTGTATTAATTACAAATTTGGAGGCTACTCTGGCTTCAGTAAAAGCTATGCCAGGATTGAAATCCCATCTGATTGTTATAGGGGCTGGGATTTGCTGAATGAGGCATAGGTCCGTGAAAAAATGTGAGAAGAAAAACGCTGCAAAGACCTGTAGCTGTCAGGTTGCTAGAGCCTTTGAATAAGTCACTACCTTACCAAAGGCAAAGACCCAGCCTTGTCTCCATTCCGGTCAGGCATCTGGCAGCCTCAGCCCATCCCACACCCGGCCCATACCATACTCTGAATAAAAAGGTCTCCGAGAAAATAGTGAATTAGAATTTAATTTTTTGGGGGGGGTTCTTCTGAAACTATTAAGAATATAGATTCTGTTACTCTTTGTTAAAGAGTCAGGTCAGGTAAACTCTTGACATTTTTCATAATTTGAAAAAATAAGCCAGACAGAAATAAACCAGAAAGCCTTTTAAGGTGGAGTAGCAGTATCCTCTCCTCTGAGTAGTCAAACATAGTTCTAGATTGTGCTAACTATTGTTCAGAGGTAAAGCATGTTGCTGGTTGACTGTTCAGCCACAGTTTAAGTACTGTATTAAAAATATCAATACTTAAAAGTAAGTTTTCATCATCTGTAAAATGCATTTACTTGGAATGCCATTTGGAATATGGGTTTAACTATATAATAAAGTTAATTCAACCCTTTTTCGCCCCAAACCTTTCCTGTTTGAATTAAATATTTCCTTTCCTAGAAATGCTCTCTCCCATCCTGGTGACTGACCCACTGTGAGACTGTTCTCATAAAACTTTGCGTGACAACCATGTTAGTCACTTTATATGGTTTATTTCCCTGAGTTGAGTACTATTGCTTGTATTCTGTTTTATAGACTACAAACCCAAGCTTAGTGAGGTTCACTAATTTGCCTTAAGAGGGAGCTAAAGGACTAGTAGCAACGAAGGAACTAAAAACCACAAAGCCTTGTGTTCAGAAGACCCTAAGACAGAAACAAGATGCAACTGGGCTGGGCCGGGGCTCCCCCACCTTCCGGGTTGGGCCCTGACACAGACACTGTCAGACAAGCACACAGAGGGGAGATTTCACTTTATTGTTACATCGTCTCACAAATAACCCAACACAGCCAGAAACACTGAGTGGAAAAAGTGCCATTGCAGAGAGGCCTGGCAACAGAAGGGAGGAAGAATCAGTTCATCTCCTTCATGTCCCCAGCCTGGAAAGATATTTCTATTACACAACAGTGCGGGCAGCTGATGTACCAGATAATCTATATGATGGACACTCTGAGCTAAGAAATAGAAAATCATACCAGGTGGGATCAGTGCAGGGCAAGGAAATAGAAAAGTCAGAAAATATTCGTTCCTCAAATGAATCAGGCGTAGAAATACCAAACAATAAAAATATTTTTCAAACTTCCAGTACTTAAGGTGGGCATCTGATAAGGAATTAGATAGGTGTGGTACTTCTTGGTGGTACCATTCCTGAAAATAGTGACCTGGATACACGTTATTTCTCCCACACCTTCCGAGGCATGAGAATTTTCTAAGACTGGGAAGAACTGACCTCACTTTTCTGCCTTGCCAGCCCCAAAAAGTAGAACATCAGGGAGACAAAGGCTATCAAAGTAGTCAATTTGGCAACATTTGAAGAAGGTTAATGAATCTCAAGACTCCCTGTAATTATCTTTAGACATTTTTAAAGTGCTTTATCAAAACTAGGGTTTAAAACATAATAATTTGGTTAGAGAATTCCAAGTAATTTGAATGTATTGAGATTATGATATCCTAAACCCACTTCATCTTAGCTGTTTCTACTCTCAAACTCGAAAATCACTAGCTGATTTTCAGAGACCAGGAGGCTCCGTAATGGTCATCTGATCATCGCTATGATGCCATAAAATCCTGCATGAAAAGGCCCAGATTCAGGTGCATCTTGCCAGAACCTGGGAGTTCCTGGTCTCGCTTGATCCACAGGGAATCAAACAAGGATAAACCAAAAGGAGCCTGCAATATGTCCTACTTGGGACCAAGAGGCAAGGCTTGGGGTAGAACGTTCAAATAGAGAAGGAAGGGGTGAAGAATTTTAGCTCCATCCTAGGATAAGAAGCAGGCCAAAGTGTGCCCATGACAGGCAGGGGAGTGTAGAGGCCTTGGTAGAAAGGAGCAAGGCCTCTGGGGTAAGCAAATGAGGTGTAGCTGGAGACAGCCTGAAGGCTGGTGGCCTCACAGTCACCCCTGCTGAGCTTCAGTGCAGCCTCCCCTATTATGGATGGCCTTGTTTAGTTTTTTATTTCGCTTCTTTTGTTGAGGCTGAAAAGAAAGGAGCCTGTGGGATGACCCAGTGACAACTGACTGACAGGTTGTTCAAATGCGGGTCACCAAGTTCCTAGTCTAGGAGCATCTGT
Source organism: Chinchilla lanigera (assembly GCF_000276665.1). Lineage (NCBI taxonomy): Eukaryota > Metazoa > Chordata > Mammalia > Rodentia > Chinchillidae > Chinchilla > Chinchilla lanigera. The sequence goes on from NW_004955414.1 coordinate 24,718,108, forward strand.
GAGGCCAAATTCAGGGTTTAAGGAATTTTTGGTAAGCGCAGTAACTGAACAGTAGACAAGGTAGTTGGTGGTACGTGGCAAGGTGGAAAGTGAGATCCAGGAAATACCCTGAAAACTATTGCTATCAACCAAGTATAGACCTGGGAGTATCTTTAAGGAATATAGCTGGCATTTTTCTGACTCGTGCAAACACTTCTATAACTGAACTGAAGGGGAGATTCTATTACAGGTATTAGTGTGCTTAAACTAACACCCAAAGAAACAACAACAAAAATGCTTCAGAAACTCCCCGTGACTTACCCAACCCTTTGAGAGGGTCAGGCAATACTGGGCAGTTATAAAAGGTTGTTCTTAATACTACAAAGCTGAGGAGGTTCCCAAGCCTCAGGTCCCTGCCTGGATGTTTCATTCCCTGCCTCCATCCCAGAAAGCTTTCCCCAGGTAGGCCTCACCACCAACTGACTCTATACAGTCTTCTCCCTTCCATTCTAACCCTGCTCTAGGTTTTCCATTTCCTTTCTCGACCCTATTTCCAGATACCTGAGTCTCCAACAGATATATCATAGGCTGGGTGGAAATACTGGCTGGATCTTGGGGGTAATCAATGTCTCACAACGATGCCTACATTTACTAAAGGCATCAATGACGTGTCAGAGATTAATATTCATCTGTCTGTGGTCTCTTCTCCTTCCTCCTCTCCAAGAATTTCACAGTGGAAGACTACCTCAGTTCATCTTTGTACCCTCCACTTTTGGTGCCAAAAGAAGGCCCCAAATGTAACAGTTTGGGTTGGGTGCTTGGCACACAGGAAGGAAAGCTACTAGATCCTCCTGGCATCTGTCTGCAAAACACACCCTTCCCCTACTCTGCCCTTTTCACACACTCTCATCCCTCTGCCCTCCTGTTAAGGCTTGAAAACAAATGAGGCAGGACAGAGCCTTGGCCGGAAAGCAGGTCTGAGTTTTAGGTCCTTCCTGTCACTGACTTAATATATGAGTTTATACAATTCACTTGCCTCTCTGGACCTTTGTGTAGTGTTTGGACTAGGTGACCTCACTGGACTCTTTCAGGTCATTTCATACCTGAGAAATCAATGAACTAATATCAGAGATTCTAATTCCAAGACACAGATTACCTACACCTCTTTGAAACAGCTGAAAGGAGGTAAAAATCAGGTTCCTATTTATTATATATTAGATATAGGAAAAGAAGCAGGTGTATCTATGAAGGAATAGAACCTGGCAGCCCCTGTACTTGACTAATAAAAGCAAACTCTTGAAAGAAGCAGAGAAGTAGGCCACAAGTGAGACCTGGCAGTGTCAAAAAGGGTCTATTAAATTAAGTGATCAAAGGAGTAAAAAACAATGGCTGTAACCAGACAAGATCTCTAAGCACAAACTATAGCCTAGACGGGTCTAGGAGGGGGGATCCCCTGGAGCATCTATTGGAAGGATGGGCTTGGTCCACAGCAAGTTGCTTCTGCATTTGGTTCAAACCCAGTTTTCTCAATCTGTTAACCTGGTGTGTGCACACATGCAGACGTCCTGCAGGCTGCAGTTATGCTTCTGAAGTGCTGCAATGAGAAAGAAACATCCGAAGAAATGAGACCAAATTCAAAGCACTTAGGCTATAGGCAAGTCAAACATTGGTTTGAAAGCTGCTTGTTTTCCCCACCACTCTGTGTGGCTATACTACCGCTCATTCTGAGATGGAATGGTGAACTCTGAGGGTGGGCAGTGGTAGATTGGCAGTATGACCGAAAGCCAAAGACAGGATAAAACCCACATACTCTCTGAGAACCACCCCCCAACTCATGTCAAGTGGATTGATGTCACCTGGCCAATTGGGGCACTCACTTGTCTTCATTCAAAGAAATGGTCTCCACAAAAGGGATCTCTTCTTTGTCGGCCTTCCCCATGATCAGGCGGTGCTTATCCAAGTTTATGATACACTGAAAACAAAGGAGAATTACTGTTCGCTGTCAATGACCCCATCATGGGTTCCCCACGTGGGAGGATCTCTGTGTCAGAAAAGGAGTATTAAAGGGAGAGTGCAGCCAATCCTACCTTCAGGGATCGGAGAGTCTGGAGACCAAGAGACAAGTTTTTCTCATTGTCCTCTAATAAAAACAAGGTTAAGATTTAGCTATTTCCTTGCTGGGTTAGAAGTCAGTCTGATCACCATTAGTTCATTCCATCCATCTACCCACCACCCAGCAACCCACCCAGCCAATAAAAATCAGTTGACATTTGTTATTAAATAATTTTCTCACATCATATAGTTAAAAGTGATGGAACCAAGATTCAAACAGCTTTTTCACTGAAAAGCAGAGATGTGTTTCAGTCAAAAACCAGGAACCTAACATAGTACAGAATATATAAGAAGTGTAGGAGATGTGTCAGAAATTATCAAGGGAATCATGAAAGGCATATGAATACACTGTCCTCTGCTACCAACTAGTTCATGGAAAACTCTCAGGGGACATTTTTACCTGCACACAAAAGTGCCTGTTTTCTTGTCCCATGAGTTTTTAAATCAGACTTCCACATTCCATTTTCTGATTGATTCTCAGTATGTCTCGAATGTAGCTGAGGGCCCATCTCATACTTTGCAGAGCTAAATTGGGACAACTTCTACAGCACAGGAAAATGGGAATTTGGTATTTTGAAGCAGTCATTATGTACAGCCATGAGATCTCCTCAGGGTTTACATTAGAGTTCTTAGGTCCAGTCTTTGATTTTACTCACCAACCACAGCTGCTGGGCAGTCCAGGCGGAAGGAGCCCATGGTGATCACTAGATGTTCAATCTGCCCCACTACTTTGAGATGCCGGGGCAGAGAAAGCTTTTCGCCTTCATGCTTGTGAGATTTAACATGCTCCTTGAGTCTGCATCACAGAGAAAGATACCTTGGCAGAAGTTTCTCATACATCTGGCAATGCTGCCTTCTGACCCACAGCTGGAATTCTCTAGAGATTTCTTGGGACTAATACACCAAAAACAGCTAGGCTGCCTATACGTGTTTCAGTACTCTGTCCTAAACATGCCAGGGGGATAGTTAAAAAACCTAAACATTCATTTTGTATTTTCAAACAGTGTTTGTCACTACCTGCACTAATGAAGGAGGGGAGGTGATACATTGGGAGTTCTGTCCTCTCCTGCATCCTAGCATCCTCACCTGTGTGTGAGACAGTTCAGTTAATTCTAATTTTAGGAAGTGCTTTGTTTCAATGTGTACTTATCTCCTTCTCCTTTATATTTCAGTCTGTGCTCATCAGCATAGTGGAGGTAAGAATGTATTTGCACTTGTATTGGTATCAGCAAGGAAAATGCTGGAGAAAGTCTTTTATTAATTTGACTTTTCTGTACAGGGGAGAAAAGAAAGCAATAGCAACCAGATTTCACATAGTTATATAAGCTGAGTGCAATAGTTAGCACTCAGGCTATTATGGGTTGGTGGATAAATACTTAATTATGGACCTTCTGTGCCAATACTTCTTCTTTCTTCCATTTCCTCTCTTTTGGCATTGCAGCCCATCCAAAAGAAAATAATTGCAGTTTTACAGATGATGATTAATTCCCTGGAATCATGGCAGTCTGCTGCCTAATTATGCACAGGACATTATTAGGCTTTCTGGAACCATCATGTTGTGCCATACCTCATCCCTTAACCACATAAAAGAGCTCAGGATTCTTCCCACAAGAGCACTTGAGTCCTGGACTCCCCCACCCCTACCCTAAAGAGCAATGCGCAAAACCCTAGAACCAACTTCAAAGAGTCACAGGGGTGGTGACGGGTACAGGTGGAGGACATGAGAAGGAATACATCATGTGGCACGGACACTGATTATACATAAATGAAGCACTGTGTAAGCCCTATAAGAATATGGATATCTCAACTGTACCTCAGAATGGCCATTATGTCTGTCTTGGTGATTATTGCACTACAGAGACTTGGGCCAGGGGAGTGATTTATTGTACTAGCAACTGGAAATAATGAAAAATAATATGGCTTGATCATATTGATCCCTGGCTAGACCTCAGAGCCCATCTGATTCTTTGCAAGAAAGAATAGAAAGACAGAAAAAAATAAAAGGAGAGGCAGAATGAAAAGGGGATAAGATACAGAATGGCTTCCCAATTAAAAGAGGGAAAACCCAACTCTAGCTGCCAAAGAACTAAAGACACTCACTATCCCAGATGTCTGCCTCACACTCCACCCCCAGCACAGGCAGCAGGAAGATCTGAGTTACCTGCTCTTCATAGAGGAAAGGCACTAAAACACCCCCAGTTAACTGCCTGCTGAGAACAGCAAGAGCTGCCTTTTCTCAGTTCTGACTAATGCTTCTTGGGGACAGGCAGTGTATCCTCCAGAAGTAACCTGAGAAAACTAAGGCCAACCATATCTACTTTCACTCACTTGGGGCAAAGCAATGAGCAGTTCATTCTAATTTGCTGTCTAGTGGGCTAGGACAGGGCACACATGGGACCAGGAGTCTCACACTCTTTCATTCCAGAGTCCAGAGATCTCTACTCAAAACCTACGAGGAGTTAAGAGAAAGCCCAGCGCTTTGCAGCTTACTGATTTCTCCCAGCTGCCTGACAGCCCACCACTCTTTTGTCTGCTAATGACTCTGATTCCAGCTTAGATCTGAGCGTTGCATATTTCTCCTTTTGCTTCTGTGGAGACCCTCACCATCTTTAGCTCCAAAAGAGATTCAAGCAAAGAGTGCACTCACACCTGACTTCCACACAGCACAAGTGGCAACTTACCCCAATCTGTCCACACAGGCCGAGGATATGAGATTGTATTGACAGCCTGTGTCAACCAAGGCTTTCACATCCTTTCCAGCACACTGTGGGGATGAAGCATACTGTTCAGCGGGAAGCAGAAAAGTAAAACGGAAGCGAGATGCAGAAAGCAAGCAGATGTCAAAAAGGGCTGGAGAGTATCCTCTCATTATGGGTTGGTAGTGTCCACTGCTAAATCTGCCACTGACTGGCTCTTTTTACTGCAGAATACAAGGCTAACAAAATATCCCAAAGGACTTTAGCTGCTTCATTCTATATATCAAGCAGCTCTTCATCTTTTTTAAAAAATCACATTCCCCTTTATAAATCTGAGAAAAGCCTTGGTCCTTTTTCCCATAAAGATGAACATGCATACAAATACTGTACACACTTCTAGGGTTGCATGAAGTGCCCCCTTTAAAACTCATTTATGAATTCCTTTAGACTCACAAGCTATACAGTTTGGAGGAGAGAGCCTATTATTCAAATCATAAAGGGGCCCAAAATCTACTTTCCAGAAAACCCTGGAAAAGCTATTCTCTGAACATTACCTGGCAAGAAACCAGAATCATGTCATCATCCTCAGACTTCTTTAGTCCTTCAGACTTGGCCTGATTGAGTTTGTTGGTCTTGGAGGCCCAAGGAACACGACTGCTTCGCAGCTTGGACAGGTTGGTTTCCATGAGGCGCCTCTGCAGGATGTTATGAGGTTGCTTGAGGAACAGAAAACAGAAAGGTTTCTTAGTGACAGGCCACGCCCCTCTTCTCCCACGGCCCTCTAAGTACCACAGAAATAATGAAGGAGCCTCATGTAATTGAACACTACCTTTTCTTGTTTATTCTTCTTTCGTTGGTATTATCTGCCAGGTTCTACAAACCAATTTGCAATTGGCCATCATGAATGAATGAAAGAGCAAGGTACAACATTGGGGAAATGTGGATAGGGTTAGCTCGGCAGAACTAGAACTAGCAGATCCTGGTGATGTTGCCTACTGCCTTCCCTCTCCTTATAAGGGAATTTCAGAGGAAAAGTGGGCTTAGTCTGAAGTAAGTAGTATCTGCATCTTTCCCGATGACTGTAAATCTGTAGAAAGGGCAGTTCCTTCCCAGAAGTTACAGAAACGTACCTAGTACCAGTAGTCAGAAGCTCTGCTTACTTTTATGACAAGCCTCAGTCCTTTACAGTCTCGTCTTTTACACCTAGTCTGTAGATGTCCTGGTGGCTCAGCTCTTCTGTGAGCTCAACCACCCACAGTGTGGATGGGGTGGGAAGATTCCTACCTGCTGAGCAAGCCTCTCAACAAACGCACTTTGTAACTTGGCAGAAGCCACAGGAATCATCTTCACTGACACTCTCTTGCTGTACCTTTTAGGGGGCCAAAATTGGAGGATACAGGGACAGACACTCCACAAGAATCAGGAGATTATATAGCCAGGATACTTAATATTATGAAGCAGAAAAAGGAGTGTGAGTTCAAGTCTGCTCTTTGATGGAACTTAGGAGAGTTTCTTATGCACATATTCACGAATATGAATATGCACATATTCATGAATATGCATATATTCATGCTCCACTATTCCTACTCAAAGTAGTCTCCTGAAGGTTAAGGTATCTTTTGATACCTTAGTCATTTCACCTGAGAAATTTCTATATACAACCATCCTATGCCAACTTTACAATAACATTTAAAATCCCCCAAAGATAGAGGTTAACCTCAAGTTTACTATATTCCTTCTCTGATTCTAGGAGGAAGGGAGTCCCTCTTAGAAGCCCAGGGCTTAGAATGTTTCTGGGGAAAGTGGCAGCACTGGTGGTCTTCATTATCTGTTACAGATTTCTAAAGAAGGGTAGAATCAGAGCTATGACTCATTTTAACACTGATGAGTTGAAGAAACAGATTCCCAGAATACTGATTCCTGGCCAAAAAAGAGTTCTAAATTAAATTCTTTGGGAAAGGGGAGGGAGAGACACTTATAAAGAAAATGAGAACTTAGCTTGATGAGGGATTATAGGAAGTGCTAACTCAGTCAGATTTTGGGATGCAGTACTGTGAGAATGCTTTGCTCCTCAAAAGAAAAAAATTTTTTTCCTTTCTAATCTCTCTTACTAATAAGCCTGTGTTCCCGGATCAAGCCATATGGAAGATTTTGAAACAGGATATTTGTTTCTGTCGAGTTCATGCTTAGCAAGATCAACTCAGATAAACTGGATGCGTAGAAGCAAAGATTGGAAGTGGCTTTGAAGGCAATCTAATCCACAGCCTCTGACCTGAAGCTTGCGGCTCCACGACATTGGTCTTGGTGAACAAAAATTTACCTAGTTATTCTTTTTTTTTTTTTTTTTTTGGTTTTTCTCCGGTACCGGGAACCGAACTCACGACCTTGCACTTGCCAGGCAGGTGCTTTTGCCGCTGAGCTAAATCCCCAGCCCCTACCTAGTTATTCTTAACCTTTCAAAGGAGTTAATCATCAATGGACTAATGAGGAAAGTTCTAAAATTCTCCTTGAAGTAATCCTCCTTCTGTATTTCTCCCTTTCTCCTGGATCTTTCCTCCCCCAGCTATTGGGGAGAAAATTCACCCACAAGACTTCAGATCCTGCCTCCTCAATTCCCATGCTCCTCTAATCACTGAAATAGTCTCTTTTAAAAAACAAACAAACCATAAACTATGTCCAATTCCTGATATTTTGCATTTTTCACTGAGATCACTTCTGATCCCACAATACCAATAATACTGTCCCAATTCCCAAATTCAGGAGACATTCTTCAGCCTTAGTTTTACTTAAATTCTTTAGTACATTGGCCTGGATTGACTTTTCTTTATGTGCGCCTTTCTTTGGTGACCAGAATTAATATGCGTTTAGCACAAACACACGCTAAATGTAAACTATTCAAATGTCACTGGAGTATATAACACTGAACATGAAAATTCCCCTTCTCAGTCCCAATCCTTACAAATAATGAGCATTAAATTTAGAAGTATATCCTTCCAAAGAACAACTTTATAAATATATTCAAATGTCAGATCATACAATCATACTTCTAAATATTCTATTTTTATTTAATATATGAAAGGCATTTTTTCTATGTCCATACTTATAATTGTTTTCATTCACTCTCTTAACTTTCATATTTCCAGAAAGTATTCAGGGACAGAAAATTCACAGCCAAGTATCGGGGATATAGCTCAGGGGCACAAGCGCCTGCCTGGCAAGCTCAAGGTCCCGAGTTCAATTCCCGGTACCAAAAAAAAAAAAAAAGAAAATTCACAACCAAAAAGCCCACATGAACCTCAGAAATGTTTTTCTCTGCCCATTTCATTATGCGCACAAGTTATAAGTGACAATATACTGCACATTTACCTTTGCTCCCACCAAAATTTCACCAAAATGATAGTAAAGGAATAAGAAAAGCCCAAGCCCATAAAAACAAAAATAACAGTTAAAGAAACAAGAAAAAAATATATTAGATGTTGACAACATTCTGGAATCTGAACAACAGAAAGAAAAGCAGTAACTGACTTATTCTAGAGAAAGCTTAGTGCTTCACATCATTTTACTTCACAGATTGCTGAAGTGACAGAGACTGTCAGCTGCCCGTTAAAGTCCTTGTCTTCCTACTGAGCAGATACCTAGATTATATTTTCTTTTTTGCAGTTAGGCATGACCATGTGGCTGAGTTCCTAGGGGATAGGATCTGAGAAGTGGCAGGTACCATTTCCAGGACTGGCTCATAAAACTCCTCAGCATACCCCTCCATATTCTTTTCCCCTTCTGGCTAGTTGGACTGGTGTTGACTCCTATGGTAACCTCTTCTCACAGGCCACATGTTAAAGACAAAAGTACTACTGTCACCCTGGGTGACATATAATATATATATATACATATTAGACAGAATGGCTATAAAAGCAGTTTTCCCACTCAAACTAACACCCCAGAAGGGCTGAAGGCTTAGTGTTATTGGAACTTCTACAGTCAGAATCTGGGACCAGGGTTGGATACAGATTAATTTACAGCCTGCATAAGACTATTTGACTCAGACAACTGGGAAACATGCCAAAAGTTTATTCTGTTTCTAAGAGTAAATCAAAAGGCTGACTAGTTGATATTTTGGTGGGCTTTCAGATTTCTGGAGCAGCTCGGACTGTGGAGTTCCATAGAAAGAACTGAAGGACATGAGTTTAAAGACTGAAAGGGCCCACATGGAGCCTACCATAACGAAGGAGAAAAGATCCACACCGAGGTTTCACATCACTGTGGAAAACACAAATGAAAAAGATTCCAAAAAGAAAAGGACAATCCAAATATAGAGGATTAGGAACCAGAATGTTATAGGACTACTCAACAGAAACAATGGATGCTAAAAGACAATGGAAAAATATCTTTAAAAAAATCCGACAGCACATAATCTCTACACCTAAACTATAATCAAGATTTTAAGAAGTTATTTCCTGTGCATTCTCAAGAAGCTGCTGAAAGCTGCTCCACAAAAGTGAGGGAAACAAACCAACAAACAGAAAAGTATGGGCTCTAAGAAATAAAGGATCCAATAGAAAAGAGAAACAGAAGAAATTCTGAGAATGGTATTGAAGGAAAAGTCCAGGATATAGGTTGTCTATCAGTCCTTCTGAGTGGCCAGTTCAAAACAAAATAAAAGATGTCTCCAGAAAAACCCACAAAAATGGATGTACTACATTACCTATATTTTTAAGGTTCTCAGAGGAGATTTAAATTTAAAATTTAAAATTAAGTGGACAGATGTGTTGGTGAACACCTATAATCCCAGCACTCAGGAGGCTGAGGCAGGAAGATCGTTGTGAGTTCGAGGCCAGCCTGAACTGCATAAAACCTTGTCTCAAAAAGGCCAAAAAAATTAAGTAAAAATAACCCAAGGAAATTAATTTTGAGAAAAACAAATATTTATATGAGAAAATATGATCATTGTACATTTGCCTTAGCTATAAATAATCTGAACATAAAATAAATAAGCAATAAATACAGATTTGACCCAAAATAATTATTTAGAAGAATATTAATATAATAGGAGAAGGGATGTGATAGGAAGGTGCAAAAGAATGAATTTTTTTCCTTTTTAGCAAAATCAATAGATACTTGTAAATCAAAAAATCAAGAAGTAGCAGTATCACATTTACTTAGAAATATCGTGACCCTCAACACAAGCAATAGCTTTAAATTTAAGTTTTAAGTTATACACATGTATTTTTAAATACAAATAAAAATATACATCCCATAAAACAGGTGACAGTTCGGCCCCAAGGAAAGTCAGGTTGTAGTGGTTTGAATGGAGGTTTATTTTTTTACATAACAAGAAGTCTGGATGTAGGCACTGTTCACCTTAATACAGCACATTAACAACTTCAGGGCTACCGCCTCTGCAATTCCCTTGCGATACCCTCATGGTCATAAGATGGGTTCCCCAGCTGAAGAAAGTACATCCACATTCAAGAAATGAGAAAAGAGGAAGGAACTACAGTACATTACTGACACCGTCCCTTTTATCGGTAAAGCAAGAGCTTTCTCTGAAGTTCCCTCGGCAGTATTTTTGCCTATATCTTTTTGGTCAGAATTCATATGGCCATTCCCCACTGCAAGAGACCCTGGGATATAATTTAGCCTTCCTAATACTATAAAGAGAAATCAGACAGATAGAAAAGGGCAGAGAATGGGTGATATTTGGGCAACTGACAGTGTCTGCTAGATCATCCAAAAACTGAACTGCATATGCGTGCATGCCCCTGTGTGTACACCACCATGCCCACACAATGTCATTTAGGTGCCTAAAATGCCACGTTACCCGATAACTAGCCTACCACCTATTTCTCACATTTGGCCTACTTTCTGCATTTTATAAAGTAGTATATACTTTATAGATATCTGAATCTGTTGTATAAATATACCACAATTTAATGGTTTAATTACTCACAGAAATTTAGATTTCTTTCATATGTCATCAGAAACAACAGTGTCATAAATTCAAAGCCCATTCTTTCTCAATCTCTCTTCCACTAACTCCTAAAGCCACAGACAATGCCACCATACCACGTTCCTCTGTTTATTTTCTAAAAAGTCGGTGTTCCTCACTGTCCTATTCTTTCCCCTTTTCTCACTCTACACATTTTCCCAGGGCAATGTATCCACTTTCATTGCACAAATTACTACCTTCATGATGGTGACTCTATCTCAAGTTTAGATCTTACTCTTGAGTTTTAAACCTACAGACCCAACTGTCTTTTTTTAACTTCTCTACTGAGACAGTCCACAGCACTTCAACTTAACTTGTCCTACTGATCATTCCCATAAAATTGGCACTTTCTCCCTCATGCCTATATTGGGGAGTGAAATTCAGCCTCCTTAACACCTCCTATGCTCCTCTTCATTTCTTGTTACTGCTAAATCTAAGCATCTGTGATCCTGAGACATTTAACAGCCCCTTCCTCTACAGTGGTTCTCTTGCCAGCGTATCCAACAAAAATCCTCAATTTAGCATTTGAGGTCTTGCACTAACTACCACTCATCCTCCTTTCTGGTCTCATCTGCTTAATTATTCTTCCACGAAGGCTTTCTCTTCTCGGCAAATTACCACTTGTCACATATATTACCCTGAGCAAATCACTAATCTCTCCAAGCATTACTTTTCTCTAAGCCTTGCTTTCTTTATGAGTATTAAAAGATATCTGGGCTCCAACTGTTGTTCAATTTTAACATTCTGGGTTACTTCCTTTCTGCTAACTTAGTAGATGACAAAGACTCACTTATTCTGATTCTTTTATTTTTCTAAGCTTCCATCCCAAGACTGTTGCTGCCTTCTTTAAAATATATTTGGGATCAATCTACTTCTCTCCATCCTCACTACCTCCAACCTAACCAAGCCACTATCATTTTTATCTGTGCTGCCACAGCTTCCCCTTTTGTCTTCTGTCTTTTCTTATACCTTTCTCCAATCCATTCTCTGCACAACCAGAGTAAGTTTTTAAAAATACAGGCCAGATCTTATACTCCCTTACTCAAAACTCTTCAATGGCTTTCTATTGTTCTTCAAACAAAATTCTAACTTCTTATTATGGTCTACAAGGCTCTGTACCATGGGGCCACTGCTACTGTCTCCAGCTTCTATAGATATACTGTTCTCTACTTCATTCATTCAGCTTCAACCACACTCACATCTTCACTCAACAACCTTTCCCCATTCCAATTCCTTTGCACCTGCTGTGCTCTCCACCTGAAATGTTTCCCCCTAGTGCTTAAGATAGTTAGCTGACACGTATCTTCCAGGTTTCAGCTCTAGAGACACCTTCTCTGCTCAGAGACAACTTCTCTGACCACACTATTTAAAGTAGGTACCTTACCTCTTTTGTTAACATATACCACTATTTCTTCCATAAATAATTATAACTCTAGAATTATTTTGTTTTCTTTTCTAGAATGTTAATTCCATAATAGCAGGGACCTTGACTGTCTTGATCTCAGCTATATTCCCAGCTTTCAACACAACACTGCACAAACAAATCTTGATCCCTTATTTCTTCAAAAACTCTTTCTTGATTATCTAGTTTTCTTTCATAGTCCCTTCAACTGTTGTATATTATTTCTCTTTTTGTTTTTTTACTTTGTAGATTAAACAGTTCATATTACTGATATTCTGAATCTTTGATCATTGCTTTATAAATTAAGTGCTTAAGTGGCTTCCATCTATGTTTACTGAAATATTGGTTTTCCAATGGCTGTCCTTGTTCTTTGGGTACACAGTAAAAATCAGGTGTGATAATCTATACCTATAATCCCAGCACTCTGGGAGGCTGATGTAGGAGGACTAAGTTTGAGCCCAGGCTGGGCAATGTCACATATTAGTATGTCACATATTTATTAGACTGTGTCTCAAAATAAAAAAAATTAAAAAAGGGCTGGAGATGTACCTCAGTGCAAAAGCTCCAGGTTCAATCCCCAGTACCACAAAAAAATTTTTTTAAAAAAAGACACACAGTACTAATTACCTAGATGGATGCTGTAGGTGCTCCAGGGGCCTTTAGGACATAATTCTCAAGTCACTTCCTCACATGGATTCTGTTTTATGCTAAAGCTCAACAAGCCAGCTACTAACTCATCCCACGGTTCTCTATTGTTTCTGAAACACAGTTGCAAGAAGCATCTAAACCCTAGCCAGGAAAGTTCAAATGTGCTGCCACCATCCCTGTCAAGAGCTTCTGAAGGAATAGGGCACTATGGGGAGTGCTGTATTTTTGGTGAAAATAGCTGATGTTCCTCAACCTGCCACCCATGCCACTTAAACATATCTTCAGTCAGGCTGTCGAGTAGGGAAAAAAGTGAGGTAAAAGGAAACAGATTACACTGCAGGGTGCCACAGAATCACAACTTGAGCAAGAACTTCTAACCCCACTTTCTCAATCCCTTTGCCACACTGAACCCAGACAGAAATAAAGATATTTCTGTAGTCCACAAAACAGGCTAGATTGGAAAATAGAGGAAACGACAGAGATCTGTTTTCTTCGTAGCATTCACTTCCCAGGGAAAAATCGAAGATCTCTAGTTAGCAATACAACCATAACTAAAGATACATAGAACAAAGGTCAGCAGATATATCCCACTTGTCAAATCCAGGCTGTTACCTGTATTTTAGAAACAAAGTTTTATAGCACACCTGTAATCCCAGCTACTTCGGATGCTGAGGCAGGAGGACCACAAGTTCAAGCCTAGCTTGGGCAACTAAGCGAGACCTCATCTCAAAAAGAGGGATGGGATAGGACTGTAGCTTAGTAGTAGAGTACTTGCCTAGCATGCATAATACCCTGAGTTCAAGTCCCACCACTGAAAAAAAGGTTTTATTACAATCAACCCCATTTTTTAAATGTCTATATCTGTTTTTGCACTACACGAGCACAGATAAATAGTTAAAATGAATAGGCCTATGAAACTGAAAATATTTGCCATCTGGTCCTTACAGAAAAAGTTTTTCTAAACCCTGACTTAGAGTAGTATTTAAGAGCATTTGCTTTGAAGTCAGACAGAACTGAGTTCAAATTAGTGCTTTTGTCAAGATTCATTTATATGAAACGATCCATATAAAAGCATTTAACACCATGCCAGATATAAACACTCAAATGTTATACATATATGTATATATACGTATTTTAAATTCTCATGCATAGCCAAAAATTGAAGCTGTATATTCATCCACTTTTTTCCCCTAAGAGGGTCTGAAATCCTATTTCATTTTAGTTCTCATTTATCATCTATACACAAACACAGTCTCCTGATTCAAGCATAATTTATCTATTTACTATCTATCTATCTATCTATCTATCTATCTATCTATCTATCTATCTATGACCTACCTACCTACCTACTACCTACCTATCTCTGACCTTGGAAATCTAAAAGGGCACTGCTATCTTTGCCTTCTCTTTCTTACAGCTGAATACCCAACATGTGACCCATTCTACCCTGTGCAAACAGATTGTCCTTGGGTTCGCAGTGGTTTGAAAACATATGGGAGTCTACGTAAGGCAGGCTGTCACAGTGCCCCAGGTCTTCTGTGTTCTGTTTCTTTGCCTTTGTTCCATGATCCAACAGACAGGTCATTTCAAAGAAATCAGCCTTATTCCTGATTGTTATCTGCAAAATCAGCCTTATTCCTGATTGTTATCTGCTCTGTGGATTAGTCTGAAATGGAGGTTTCTCAGCTAAATGCAGACTACAATTCTGTTAAAAAGGATTCACAAATGAGTGAGGAACTAGAGCAGATAACTGGTAAAATTCTTACTCTGAGGTTCTACAGAGCCCACTGTGGTCTGTAGCGTTCTCTCCATTCCATTTCATGGCCCGCTGCTCACAGGGAGTGGTGAAGCTGTTGGTCTCCATCCGAATCATCATATCAGGCCAGAGTAACGACACTCAGTGAACTGCTGCACCCTTACTAACATTTTTGTCAAAGAGCACGGGCTGCCTGGTGATGGTATTTATCTTCCAACACCCACAGGCTAATTTAACTTGTTCAAAAATCAGACTCCTCATTCTCATTCCCTGTCCCCAGCCTGTTCCCCCAGTGGTGTTACCCATTTCAATATATGACAACTCTGCTTCTTCTACCTGCTAGATCAAAAACCCTGAGGTAATCCTTACCTACTCTTTCTTTCAGAGTCTTCATTCAATCTATCAACTAAGTTTGTCAGCTTGACCTTCAAAATATATTCAGAATTTGACCTTTCCTTGTTGCCTTCATTGCTCTGAGGTATCATGATTTCTCACCTGGATTACTGTCGAATAATCTCTGAATCTGAATCAGTCTCCCTGCTTCTAGCCCTTCTGTGATCTAACCCACAGAGTTGCCTAAGTAATTTTTTATAAAGTAGGTCACATCATTTCAGTCCTCTGCTCAAAATCTTTCACTGGTTTTATATATGAAACCAGCCCCCCATATATACCAGTTTTCACACATATATGCATATTTGTTTTGTTTTGCTTTGTTTTTTGAGACAGGGTCTCATTATGCAGTCCAGGCTGGCTTTGAATTCATGGCAATCCTCCTGCCTCAGCCTCCCAAGTTCCGGGACTACAGGCATGTATCACCACACCCAGTTTATTTACCTGATATATTTACTTAATTTTATTTTGCCTCTTCTTCCCATAAGAATACAAGTTTCATGAGGGCAGGAACTCAGTTTTGGTTCACCATTTTATCTCTAGTACTCAAATTATTGCTTGACATGTAGCAGGTGGTCAATAATAAGTTAACTAATCTTTCTCCCTAACTTATAAACTCCCTGTCAAAGAAACTTTTCTATGTTTATCTATGTATTCCTAGAATCTAAACTACCTCCTGAACACAGAAAGTCTTCAGATAATGTATGCTACAATTAGGAATGCAATGGCAATTCAGGAAATCTTGATGCTTCCCTTCTAAGGCTTCAAAGTTCTGGGCCCAAGGCTTGTGCCATAAGACATCATCCTAGACTGCTTTGGACCAGGTATTAAAGATCAGCTACTTCATGGTCAATTTGCCTTACTATCTGTTACCATCCTTTTTTAAGCCTCTATTCCTAATACTAGTCAATTTGGCTATATGCAGAATCAATCATAGGAAAGAAAAACTCTCTACTGCCAGACAAAGACATGGCCTAATGGACACAGGTCGGTAACTAGGTCACATATAAGAGATAGCATTTTTTTAAAAAAAAAATTACAAGTCTTTAGCATAAATGAGAAAAGCTTCTATGAATCTAGTAGCTGAAACAAGAGAAATTAGAATACACAAAATGCCAAGAATGAAGATGTTTTTCTCAAACGTCATCAAGATTTTATTAAAAAATGGCTGGGTATAGTGGTACATGCCTGTAATCCTAGCATCTGAGAGGTTGGGGAAGGAGGGCCATCTTGAGTTCGAGGCCAGCCTGGACTACATAGTGAGACCTTGTCTCAAACAAACAAACAAAAACAAAATTAAAAAAATTTACTTACTCAGCTCTCTGGCTTTAGTTCTTAATCTAATACAAGAGGAACAATACAAATGAAAGGATGAGAGAGCCAGACATAACAAACGATTAATTTCCACAGCAGACTTTGTAGCAGCCAACTCCACACACCTAAGGATTAGGTGAAGGGACTTTCCTGGGGCCAAGGGATCACGACCATCTTGAATTACCTCTGGTGTCCTCTGCCAAGCCAAAAAGGGCTGGCAAGCTGATATTGAAGGGTGAACATTATAGAAACAGATGGTATGAGGTAGATAATTCAGAAAAGCCAGCAGCACAATTCAAATACATTTACTAGGAGGAGGAAAAACAGCCCACTATCTTCACAATGCTCACACTGCAAAGCCATGAAAGCTAATTTGTCTTCTCTCCTCCTGCCCTCCCCTTTTCTGTCCCCCTTCTATTGAGACTGTCTTGTAAACTACTTCAAATACAAAGTATTCAATTAAATCCTAACACCCTCCAAGTTTAACTTCTAGAAAGAGAAAATAGAGTCAATGCTGGTCTCTTCTATCAGATATACTTCTAAAACAGAGTGATAAAAATGTACTTCTAAAGTTACTTGAAAGATTGTACCGAGGCAGCAAAATCAGTTCCAAGAGAGCTTAAAATATGTTGTCTCACCCCAGCACTTGCAACTCTCCTACCCCTGCCTGGGTTTCTGTGACCTGCATTCACTTGCACATTAAAGTGAGAACAGTGACAGAGGGAAATCAACTCCAGGATAATGGGTACAGAAAGTGTGAACCATGGTTCAGGGCTTCATAGTCAATTGCTGTATGTCCTATGTATGGCCATCCCCTGCTTCTTGAGGATACTTCCTCCTTTCAGCCTAATGGTATGTTTTGTGCTGTCAGATCCTGGTGGCTCAACTAGCACAAAATGGAGTCAGAAAAGTAGATAGGATTTTTCTTACATAGCATGAAGTAGTAAAGCAAGCCTAGGAAAGATGCTGAGATAGTTCCTTGGGTGTGTGTGTGTGTGTGTGTGTGTGTGTGTGTGTGTGTGTGTCCTTAATGATCCAGAACAACCAAATATCAATATCTTAAATCCAGCACAAAAAAGTCCACATTTTAATTCTCCCAATAATTCTCTCTTTACTGATTCCTAACGCTTCTAGGAACTAGAATTATTTTGGTCTAAAGGAAAGAAGACAGATCTGGTTTGCCAAATGAATCTAGGTTGCTTTAAAGGTAAAAAAGGGAAGAAAGAGGAATACATTCCAATCACTCATCACTCTCAGCGTGATCAAATCATGCCATTCCATGGCTTGTACAGAAAATATAACTTTAAAAAACTGAGCAAGATAATTGGAACAGATTTCCCCTTGCACATGAGTAACCGTAGGGAGGAAAAATCTGGCATTGGTATTGATGTATCATTAGAACCGTTAAACAAAAAAGTAGACACAGAAACTCTGCCCTCCACTGCCAATCCTGGGCAGAAATGGCAATTTGAGTGAACCAGGGCCAATAAGCATATCCAAAATGAAACATTCCAAGAACTCAAAATATGAAAATACTGGAAAGATTATGGACAGCACTTCTTTCATTTGTAAAATATATCTAATTAACGTTTCATAAATTATTCTCCAGATGAATAAAGTGAGTATGAGCTCAAGAAAACCATCAAAGCACACGGAGAACAGTCCAGATAAAGCAACAAGGTTGTACATGGCCCAGAACGCTTACAATGACTGAGGGATGAGAATCAGGAACTGTAGTTCCCTGGCAGCCCTTGGCCATCTATCCTCCCTCTACAGACAGAGGGAAGCATGGTCTTTGAATCCAAGGTTCTTTCAGTCCTGGGCTTCTTCTACTTAATTCCAAGAAAAACTGACCCCGTCAGAAGAAAGACTGCACCAGCCCCTGCTCCAACTACGCGCACACATTAGCGGTCAGTGAGACGGAGCAGCCTGGCTTTCTCCCTCCACCCATTCCTGGGGGGCAGGGCTACAGAAGGAGCAGAGATGAGAATGATGAAGAGTTGTGTAGGGTTCGGGGAACCTGCACGTTCGACCCCTTTTCCTTCGCCCCACTCAGAATGGAAGGTCAAAAAACCAGATATTTGCAAAGGGCATCAGTGGAGTTAAGAAGTCATCTGGACACGGTGACTGTCACAAAGCTTTCCTTTCCACCCGTTCTCTCCCCCCAGTATGAGTCAGTCACCTCTATCAGGGTCACAGGACTGGCTGCCAGGCTCGTGCCCCGCGAACAGAATGGATTTGGCTTTAGGCATCGGCGGGAGAAAGGACACTAAGGGCGAGAGGACAGGGCAAGGTCTCCTTCTCCCCGGAGGGAGAAGGCAGCGGGGAGGAAGGGAACGACCCCAGCGGGAGGGTGCTGGGGGCGGGATTCCCTGCCGAGCATCTGCCAGTGGCCGGTGACTCAGTGAAAGCGGCAAGGGCCGGGTGGGGCCGCTCGGCACGGAGGTGACCGGGCGGCGGGGACCCCAGGCGGGCGCGGCCGCGGGGCTCACCGTGTCCTTGGACGAGCCCAGCTTCTTGAGGCCGTCCAGGGGCAGCAGGTCGGCGGAGTCCTTGTGGATGAACTGCACCGCTTGCTTCATCCGGCGCTGCTGGCGCAGCGACGCCGCCTCTCGCATGTCGGTCTCCTTGCGGCCACCCTCGGTCAGGAGCCCTGAGTAAAACATCGCTAAGGCGCGCGGCCGAGCGACCCCAGTCGCCCCCGGCTCCCTGCGCCCTCAGCCTCGAGCTCCTCCGGCTCCGCCAGCGCCCCGCGCCGCGCCTTTTGTAGCCGAGCGTGACGTCACGGGGAGCAGCCAGTGCGCGCGCCGGGGGCGGGGCCTGCACAGCGCCCCGCCCACGCGCTCCTCCGCGGGGCCCTGCGTCCGCTGCCCACCTCGGTGCCACGCGCCCGGGGCAAAAGCGAGTTAGTGACGGCCAGCGCTGCAGGGACTGACTCCGAGGGCCAAGGGTCTACGCAGCCGCTTCACTCAGAGCTCCCCCCGCCGCTCCCGTGTGCGTGCCCCGCATCCCTGGACTGAGATGGGCACAGGGCCGATGTTCCAGTAGTCCCTTCCACCCTAGCTGCCGCGCGGGGCCCTGCTCACCTGTCCACGCCGTGGCTGACCCGGGGATCACCGACAGCTGGGCCATGCCCGAGTCCCGCCGCTCGCACCGCTGCTCTGCTTGCAGATTCGGCCCCCCACTCCCCACCGACCCTCCCGGAGCCCCCGCGCCCACGGCACGGAGGGGAGGACCGCGCTCTCCAAAGTTGCGGGAGGTGGGGATTTCTGCAACTTCAGGTCGGTCCCCACCCACAGGGCCACGTGACTGGGGAGGGGGCAGCCGGGCGGGCGGGCTGGAGCCCGCCTTCCGGGACCCTCCTCCTCCTGGCACCTCTGCCCAGGGCCCAGCACCCGCGTCTGAGCCAGGGGTGGGGGGCAGGTCCGGCTGGAAACCTGAAGACCGGCCCGGGACTGCGAGGGCAGAGGGTCCCGACTCCGCTGAAATGCACAGGACCTGGAGCCCTACACCTACTCTCCAGGCTCGCCCCGCAGAAAGCGCCTGTTTTTTCTCAGCAAAGGCTAGGGCTTGCCGCGGGGATGGGAGTCTTTCACCTGCGTCTCCAGCCACCTTGTGGGAACAGTTAGAACCCTTTTTCTTCGTGAGTCTGTTATACTTTTGAGACACACTGAAGGGTTCTGGCATTGTGGAGTCTGGTCTTGACTCTGTGCCTCGTTACAAACCACTTTTCAACCCTGGGAACACCACAGCTACACTCTCCACCGAGTCTCACGGGAGCAGGTCTGTATTCTGAAGAGAACCAGCAGTAAGAGCAACCAGGGCACTTGTGGAACTTTTACATGAGCCAGGTTCTGGAATAAATAAAATGCATTATCTCCTTGAATATTGGCAACAGCTTATAAGATACTATTATCACTATCTCCTTATTACAGGCAAGTAAGAGACCTCTTAACTGGCCTCCTCCATGTCCCCCGGTTCCCTTCCTATCCATTGTTGGCTGTAATGCCCAAATAATCTCCAACTGCAAAGGCCATCAGCTCACCTCTGTGCCACAGTACCTCAGAAGCTCTCCTACTGCTCTTAGGGAAAGACCCACATTCCTGTGTGGTCTCCCTGCAGCTGCCCCTCTGCTCTGCACTTGAGCATCATGGGCCTTCCCAACCCTTCTCAGAGGAGCCATGTCCCTCTTGCCAGGTGGCTTGCCTCTGCACAGAACGCCCTTCAGCAAATACCTATGTGTCTTCCAGACCTCAGCTCCATTATCATTTCTCCAGGAGAGCTATCACCGATCTTAAATTATACCACACACCCTCTTATCTCTCCTGGATTTTTCACTCTCTGTGTGTCCAGTACAGTTTGTTTGATTAATATTTATCTCTTCCATTGACTGTAAACTCCAAGGTGTCTGAGCCCACTTTTGGCCTACCATTGAATTCTTAGTGTATAGAAGACTCTCAGTAAATACTAGTACAGGTATGACAGAAAGTTAGTGTTGTGCCCGGAGAAATCAAGCAGTGGAGCCTGGATCTGCCCTTAGAACCTGTATCCTACTTCCGGAACCTGGAAGGGCTGGGCTTGATCTCATGAACCCGCTTCTGCCTTTAACACTCACCCTAAGTTTGTAGAGCACAGACTGCTTATAGAGAAACAAATCAAGAAAGCTGCTCCCCGGCTTCCCGAGAGCCCAGAGCCAGATTCCTCTTCTACTCCCTGTGCTCCCCCAAATATGGAGGGCAGGGTCTAAAGGAGGTGGGTGGGATTGCTGCTCACCTTCCTGCCCCTGGCTCACTTCTAGTAGTGAAGGACATGGCCACCCTGGCTCCTTCTGTCCCCTTGCCTGGGTCCCTGCCCGATCGCTCCTGCAGGGGCAGGTTGCTAAAGGAGGAGTGAGAGACAGCTTTGCCTGGTCTCCAGGACAGGTGGCTCTGAGGTTGGCACAGCATCAGGACAGGCCCGACAGTGAGGGCTCAAATGGCTTGGGCTGGAACTGCTGCTTTCCTCCGGGAGGAAGCCAGGCAGCTAGAAGCTCAGGGGGAGGAGCTGGAATCCCTGAAGTGGCCCAGCTCTGTCCTGCAGCCTTTATTGCCGAGTATGTCCCAACAGAAGACAGCGGCTTTTTTCATAGCTAGATCCCCCTGGGAACACCAGGAAGCTGACTCTCTGGTTGAACTGGAATTTGGCCATATCAGGTGTTGCTGAAAAATGAGTGGGGCCTGAATGGAGCTGGGAATCTTTTTGTGAATTCAGAGCTCTTTGGGATTTGTGTTTTGCAGTAGGATTTGTGGCCACGATATTTTTTTTTTTTTACAACTTTTTTTTTTTTTGTTTTGTTTTTGTTTTTTTTTGGTTTTTTCTCGGTACCGGGAACCGAACTCACGACCTTGCGCTTGCCAGGCAGGCGCTTTTGCCACTGAGCTAAATCCCCAGCCCCGGCCACGATATTAATTGGTCCCTTCACCAGTCAGAGCCCTTCCTTGGGCAAACTGATACCATCCCTGCCCCTAAGTGTAAGTCAGTGTGGTCTGAGTTTCTGCAGAATACAGACTGGTTGCTTAGTATGAGGAGAATCACCTCTGGTTGGAGTACCCAGTTTGCCCAAATGACCGAGCAGGTCCACCCTCTGAGCCTCAGTTTCCATTCAGTTATGCATAGTCAGTTACGTTTTATAAACACCCTCAGGGCTCCACCAATAGAAAGAATAGTATTAACTCTTCAGATAGCCAAACTCCCCTACCCCATTGATTTGTCTTGCAGGAAGTGTAGGTTAGTGGTGAAAAGCACAGGCTTGGAGTCCAATATGTTCTGTTTCAGTTTCTACTCTGCCCTTACTATGTAACTTCACACTAGGAGCATTCAGTTCCTCATCCAGAAAGTGGCACCAGTAGTATTTCAGTGCTGTTGTGGGAATTCATTAATTAAATAATACATGAACTACAATGGTCTGTAGCACAGGCCTGGGAGAAGACACTACCACCATGACTTGGGACAGCCTTTAAAAAACCCACAGGTAGCTGTGCTCCTAGCATGGGCCTGGGCTGTGCTCCCTGCAGAGCTCCAGGCCCACAAGTCAGACCCAAGCATCTCTCCCTTCCTGGGGGTGAGGCCTCCTGAGGCAGAGGCTGGCCAGCCCTCTTCCTGCTGCGGATCGCTCCAGGTTCTGGGGTTACTGTGTCAGGTGGCTCTGTTCCAAAATTCCCTGCAGCCCACCTTGACTGTGTAGAGGATGTAGAGCTGAAAAGAATACCAGACAAGCCAAGGCTGTTTCTGTGACGGTTGTTTTCATGTTCTTCTTGTAAGTGCCAGAAATGCAATTGGAAACTTCCTAAGCAGAAATGCAAATTGTTTTATCCATCTCATGATGAAGTGCAGGGTTTTAGGCACAGCTGGATCTGAGGACTCAAGTGACATTATCACTTGCTTCAGCTCCGGTGCTTCTGAGCTGATGTGCCAGGAGGCAGCTCTTCCTCTCTGATAGCTGTCGGCAGCTTCAGGCTCACGGCCTCTTCTCAGCAGCCCTCCTGTGCCTCTTCAGCTAACATGGAGGCTTTTGAGGTGGGAGAAAGGGTGAGAGCAGAGGCCAGAAAAATAGAGAAGAGAGCAGGGGACAGAGGCAGCACTGCCGAGGAACTTCTATCCTTTTCCCTTCCCACCGTGCATGTTGCCCTTGGCAGTACCCAGGTTAGCCCTCTCGGTTCACCACCCACATCCTTATAGCTGAGAACTGGCCCTCTTCCCTCTCTGGTGGTTTCAACACCCTCACCTTTGGGCAGACAGATTTTTCAAACAGTTGTTCCCCTGCAGGTTCCAGATGTGTGCCAGGGTCTCTGGCTACACAGTGCCTATGAGTTGGCACCTAGCCCTAGAAACATCAACTTTGGCAGGTTAAAGCAAAGACAAGAGATTTTTCTGTCTCTTGAGGGAATTCCAAGCATCACCATGGCCTCAAAGAAAAAATAGGGCTGATGGCAGCCCAGCTGGTGTTTTCCAAAGTTGACTAAGTCTTTTGGATCCATTCCTGTTAGCAATGATTTGGTTTCATTTTCGGAGAGGAAGACAGACTTTGACCTCAAATCAGACAGCAGGAGAGGAGAGAAGGGTGGGAGGACCTCGTATCTGCAGCGGGAGGGTCTGGGGGAAGTTGGGAGGGGAGTCTAGGCTTGGCTTTGTGTCTGCCCTTTGCTCGCTGTGGGAACTTGCTGAGTTCCCAGAGCTCTCTGGGTCTCAGTTTACCCTTCCTGGTTTGTATAAGATAACATGGAAAGCACAGAGGCCCGGCATATTAGCTCTCAGTAAATATGAGTGCCATCACTCTCTCCTCCCCCAATCCAGTCCACGCAGAGAACCTGGAAGCAGAGCGGCCCTACTGAGAAGGGGGCAAACCCTTGATGTGGAAGCGAGACCTGCAAGGATGGGAAGCAGCTCAGAGTCCAGCAGAGCCTAGGCTGGCCCTGCTATGCCACATCTCCACTCAGCCCCAGCCAGAGCAAGCACAGCCTCGGGGAAGCTCACAGTGCCCACCTCAGGAGGGGTCACCGAGGGTGTCGCCTTCGTCCCCAACTAAGCCTCCTGCTTGGGTGTGACAGGTCAGTGGCCCGTGCAGGGTAGGCCATAGGGCCTGGGGGCAAATGCAGCAGGGAGGTGAAGCACCCTGTGGAACCCGGGTGGACTGTCAGGTGCAGACACACGCACACGCACGCACGCTCAGCCTCACCCTGACCTATTTTCACACAGCTCCGCCCAGCAGGACAGAAAAGTCATTCCTGGCTATTTTAAAACTTTTGATGTGGAAACAATTTCAGACTTACAAGTTGCAAATACAGAAATAGTACAAAGAATATCTGTATTTCCTTTACCCAGATTTCATGGTATTAACATTTTATTCCACTTGCAGTATTATTTGCTTCCCCCAACATACACAATTTCCTCTGAATCATTTGAGGATACATTATGATCCTCTGCCACGAATACTTCGTTGTGTATTTCCTAAGAATAGACATTTTTCTTTTATATAACCATAGCACAGGTATAAACTTCATAAATTTACATTGATATAATCTGTTTATCTAAACTACTATTTGTGGTCCGGTTTTGTCACTTGACACAATTTCTTTTTCATATTTCTCCAGTATAGCATCCAGGCTAGGATGAGGTACCGTGTTTGGTGGTCATGTCTTCAGCTTTCTTTAATCTGGAACATTTCCACAGCTTTCTTTGTCCCTTATTACACTGACACTTTTGAAGAATACAATCTCCCCCCTTTTTAGTAACTGTCTTATTGTGATATAATTCATACACCATACAATTCACCCACTCAAATTCAGTGGGTTTTAAATATGTTCAAGAGCTGTACCACCTTCACTATCCCAGTTAAACTGTTTCCATCACCCCCCAAGAAACTCCACACCCATTATTAGCCATTCTCTATTCTCTCCCAAGTTCTCCAGCCTTAGACAACCTGTAATCTACTTTCTGTGTCTATGGATTTCCCTATTCTGGACATTTCCTATACCAGAGTCATGCAACATATGGTCTTTTGAAGCTGGCTTCTTTTCCTTACCATAATATTTCTCAAAGCTCACCATACTGTAGCGTGTGTCAGTACTTCATTATGGCCAGGTAATATTCATTGTATAAATATGTCACATTTTGTTTAGCTGTTAATCAGGTGATGGACATTTGAGTTGTTTCCATCCCTTAGCTATTATGACTAATGCTGCCATGAACTTTCATGTGTAAGCCTTTCTGTGCATAACATTTTCATTTCTTTTGGAGTAGAATTCCTGGGCCCTGTGGTACCTGTATGTTTAATACTCTGAGGAACTAACAGACTGTTCTCCAAAGTAGCTACACCACGCTACCTCTCCAGTAGCAGGGTTCCAATTTCTCTACATTCTAGCTAACAGTTGTTATTATCAGGTTTTTTATTATAGCCGTCCCAGTGGGGGTGAAGTGGTATCTCATTTTGATTTGCATTTCCCTGATGCTAATGATGCTGAGCCTTTTCAGGTGCTTATTGGCCATTTATTTATCTTCCTTGGAGAAATAGCTGTACCAACATTTTGCTCATTTTTAAATTGAGGTATTTATCTTTTATTATTAAATTGTATTAGTTCTTTGTACAGTCTAGCAATAAGTTCCTTATCAGATATGATTTGCAATTTTTCCCATTTTGTGGGGTTTTGCCTTTTCACTTTCCTAATGGTATCTTTTGAAACACAAATGTTTATAATTTCATTGCTATGCAAATTAGTTTTTCAACTCCCCTCCTGCTTTTATTTTTCCCTCCTCTCTTATAGAGCATTCCTCATCTTGTGTTTGTTGATGTTTCCTTGTATTTAGATTGAGGTCGTGAATTCTTAGCCCGAGTGTGTTATAGGTGATGTCTTGTTCTTAAGGAATCACATCTGGAGCACATGACAATCATCTGTCCCCTATTAGAGATGTTAAATTTGATCACCTGGTCATGGTGTTGTCTAATTTCTCCACTGTTGATTACTGGCTTTTCCCCTCTCTGAATCATGATTTTTACAAAGGTGAAACTCTCTCTTCTTGGGCTATGTACACTCCATGAGCACACTGCACTTTGAGTTCTGGACTCCTGGGTACATGCTGTGCAGTGATCAAACCCACAGTGGCCAGGACTGTGTCTTCCTGTCCCACAGGGGCTTGTCTACATTGCTTGTGTCCTGCTAAAGTGAGTATCTTCACTGGCCTTACTTGCCTATTTGGCCTTCCAGGAGCCAGAAGTTGGTTTTGGCTTTGAAATGTTGGAGAATGTATGACTAGGAGATCAGCAAGACATTGGACGTAGCTGGCAGGTACTACCATTATCTCAGTTTACCATAGGAAGAAGCTGAGGAAGCTCAATAACGTGTACCTGGTCGCACAGCTAATTGCGGAATGACTGGGGCACAAATCCAGGTACTGTAGAGAACATAGTGGGGTCTTGGAGAGAATGTGATGAAGAAATATAAGTCACAGAGAAGGAACACGTCCCTGTGATAAACAGAGATAATGCATTCTCAGAAAAGCACACCCAGAACACCGGGGGTGGGGATATTGGGTAAGCGACGCTGCTTGAGTTACCCCACTTCCTCCTGGGAGCCCTGAGGGAAGGTTCACCCAGCCGCTTTCACTCACGCACACATTACTCAGAACTGCAGCTGAGGTCCTGGAGGTGGCTGCAGACAGCTGCCTGCCTCGAGCTGAGTCACCCGGAACTAACATCGGGGCTCCCGGCACACATTCCTGCTCTGCACTGTCGCTGCCTTGCTACACGGTCCACAGCTTTGTGTCACGACCAGGTGTCACAGGCAGCCACGGCAGCACCTGTGATGATGACGAGTTTGTGGTCACACCTGGAGGGTCACCTCAGGCTGTGGAGGGTAGCACAGCAGGGCTGGCCGGCCCTCAGGCTCCTCTCTTTACTGCCACACTCTTCTGCTGCACATGGTTGTGTGACACGTCACTGGGCTCTGTCCTGCCTGCGGCACCCGTTCCAGCTCCTGCTCCACAACTGTTGATTGCGTTCAACCTCAAAGCACGTAGCGAGGCAAAGCCGGCACCAAAGCTCAGAACTGAGGTCGGTTTCTAGTTCTCCTTTTGACATCTTGTAGGGAAAGGACAGAAAACTACTGTGTTGGTTTGGGGTTTTTTGCAAGGGGAGCAATACAAGACAGGACACATAGTTTATAAGATTATTTATAATAGTCACCCAAAGAATGAGATACAAAAGAGTGCAGGAAATCTGTCCACACGCTGTGGCCAAGGAATCTAGCCGAGGGCCTGGATCCCACAGCAATGTCCTACACAAGTCCAGCTGAAGACTGAGAGCTCATAATGCCTCCTACAAGTCCAACTGGAAGCCCAGAGCCCACAACAGTATCTCATGCAGGCCTGTTTCACGGATCCGCACTGGGAAGGCCCAAAGGTCAGTGGTGAATTCTAAGAAGTCTGTGCCAGGGGGATGAAGGATCTGTGCTTCTGTGAGGGATCTACACTGCAGCCAGGAAGCGATGTGCAAAGTCAGAACCAGAGCTGCCCTGTAAAGTACCACAGCCATCCTCAGCAACAGCGAGGTCCCGGGCTCATCCAATAAAGAAGACAGCTGAGTTCCCATCAGGGAAGCCAATGTAGCAAGCTTCTCCAAGACACTGGCAGTGCACCATCTTCCCCTCCAGAGCCAGGAAGCAATGCTCAAAGTGAGGACCAGAGCTCCCTCAAAGTGAACCGAAGCTATTCTCAGATGAAAATAGCCAATTTTATCAAGAAAGCCAGCACGACAAGCTCCTCCAAAAGAACCAACAGTTCTTTACAGCTTCTACCAGCTCCCAACAACCTTTCTCTGCTCCCAACAGCCTGACTTTTCCTTCTCCAGTGCTGCCTCTTACACTGCCGGCAACAATCCTCAGGTGGGCCTCCCACACCCAGCACCATGCTTACTCAGTTCAGCTGGGTGTTATAAGTTGACCACCAGTGGTCAGTCCACTACAACTACAGACAATGCCCCAAAGGGTTCCTGCAGGCCTAGGAAAGAATGTAGGGTTTGAGGGTGCTCCTGGGACTTAAGTCTGAAACATCACACAAGAGTGCAGTTTGGGGATACCCCCACCACTCTTAACTTCTTTTCCCCTCGTCTCAGCAGTATGTATCTGACCTACTCTCGTGCCTACACAGTAAAAATGGATAAGTGACTATGGCATTTGTGTGTGTGATTTAAAGAATCATTGGTAGTTTGAAATGACCTCATAGTAGTTTTTAAGGTTTTTATTATGATTTTAATGTTATAACAAAACATTAATAATATAATAATTATTCATTTATAAGTATTTATATAATTATTACTTATATTTTTTAATGCGGCCCAAGACAACTCGTCTTCACTCAAAAACATGAAGGTAAAACGCGGCACAGGGGAAGGAGGGGGGGAGTGGAGACGGCTGAATGACGTCCTCGGTGATCATTACTTTTTAGGTCAGAAGAAAGGAAAACATCTAAACAGATACACTCCTAGAGCTGTATCATCCAACATGTAGTCAATCAGTTATCAAACGATAGCCCTGCCCCAGCGCCCCAACTTTTTATTTCGCATTTGGGGTACAAATTTAAACTCCCAGGCAGAAGCGTGGGTCCCTGAAATGCAGAATTCCATTTTACAACCACTAGGTGGCGCCTGTTGTAGTAATTGCTTGTCCCCGTTTGGCGCCTTGGTCAGCGAAATGCTCTGTTCTTTCTTGGGGAAGGAACTCGGAGGAGCCAGTGCCCTTACAGAGGTCTGGGTTCATGACCGGATGATGAGCTCATCCTACATGAATAGCTACCCCCACCACCTCAACTGTTTATCTTTGAAGTCTACTTTTATTGTTTTTTATTTGTTTGTTTTTCAGCACTGGGGATTGAATCCAGCGAGTACCAAGCTGCACCCCCCAGTACTTTTTTATTTTTTATTTTGAGATAAGATCTCATTAAGTTGCCCAGGCTGGAATTCAACTTGAGATCTTCCTGCCTCAGCCTCCCAAGTAGCTGGAGTTATAGGTGTGCACCACAGTGCCTGGCAAAATCTACTATTTTCATAACATTTGTCACTACTTGACTTTACATTATATGTTTATTTGCTTACTTCTGTCTCTCCCCACTGGAATCTAAATTCCACAAGGGCAGGGGATGTTTTCTTTTGTACACAGCTCCTACAATGCCTAGTAGACGCTCCATGAATACCTGTTACAAATAAATGAATGAGCAAACACATAACAAAGAATTATTAGTAACTAAGGGTTATAATTCTAGTTGGAGTTCCCTTATGAAATAATGAATGTGAAAACCAAGCAGAACTGAGTTACCGTCATCACTTGCAGTTAGGCGGGCTTAATTTGTCTCCCTTGTATTCGACTAGAAAATCCCGCCTGTGAATTAGTTTCATTTTCTAACTGTATTTTGATCCTGTTGTATTTTCTGGAAAGAGATCCGTGTTGTGTGGCTATGTTTATGGTGGTATCACTGGAGCAGTCTCACTGTGCCTGAGGTCCCGCAGGCCTATCTCCTAGGGAATGATCCTGGTCGCCTGCAGGGTGGTAGAGGGAAAATCGGGGCTCAACACCTAGTGCAAGTGGGAGATGCACCCAGAAAGGGAGCCTCATGCGGCCTCTGAGTTTCTGTGGCTCGGTCCCTGCTGGCTTCCTCTAGACTGAATCTAATCTGGAGGCAGCGGACTGCTTGCCCGGCGGGAGGGCCAAGGGTGAAAGGCTTTCTCCACTGCTGAGGAACCGCTTCACTCAGCTCCAGCTGGTCCATTTGCCTCCCAAACGCAGCTGGATATGTGTGTGTGTGTGTGTGTGTGTGTGTGTGTGTGCGCAGACTTGAGTGTGGCTCTCAGATCAATCCTAATTAAGGCATCTTTTCTGGGTCCAGAAGATTGCAGCTGGGCCTGGCAGGGGGCCCTGGCTTTCCCAATCACAGGCCCACCAACTGCAGCCACCTGCAGCCAGCAACCATGCGGTCCACCTTCCTGCAGAGATCTGCCAGAGGGCGAGTGAGTCCTTGCTGGTGTGTCTGGCCCCTGCGTCTCCCAGGTTACCACATGACATTTTAAAATCACCTGCAAACCTAAATCCAGAGAGTGCCTACAGACTACGCACTTAACAGCTCAGAGGATGATTCAGAGGAAGCAATTTTCCAAAGTGAAGATAATCATCTGTTGGTGTGAAAAAGCAAACACTCTTTCATTAGCGTTGGAGACTCAAGGGGAACTTGCTAAATCCATAGATATGGCACGTCAGTAAGTGCTAAAGAACAATACCACAGCTGCAAGGGAGGATGTGCACATTCCTCCCCGAGCCCTCTTGGAGGGAAGGCAGAAGCCCAGCTCTGGCCTCTTCCTATTTGTTTGATAAGTAGCTCCTCAAAGTCCTGCTCCCTGTGCCACTCACCCTGGGGATCCCAGAATTCAGAGCTCCCGGGGGTCTACTCCATCCACAAACAGTAATTCCCCCTATCCTGGGGGATGTGTTCCAAGATGGTCCGTGGGGGGCCAGAAACCACAGGTGGTCCTGAACCCTATGTACACTGTTTTTTCCTACACATCTACACCTATGATAGAGTTTTCTTTATAAATTAGGCACAGCTTTGCAAATGGGAAGGGGACCAAGAGACAGAGGGAGGGAAGGGGGAGGGGATATAAAAAGAGTTAAGATGTGTTATATACATGCACCAGCTCTCCACAATGAATGTAACCATTATGTACTGCACACACGCACTAGTGAAAATTTTAAAAATGGCAACTTCCTGAAAGAGTTAAAGACAGCCTATTGCAGTGACACACACATGCCCATGTTTATATTAGCACAGTCCATAATAGTTAAATCTTGGATGTACCCTATATGTCATCAAGAGATGGATGGATAAAGAAAATGTGGTTCTTATACAGAATGGGGTAGTACTCTCCCCAAAAGACTAAATTTGAGTTATTTGTAGGAAAATGGATGCACCTTGAGACCACAATCTAAGGTGAAATAAATCAGAAAGATGACTTCAATATCACACAGTTTCCCTTATATAAGAAACCCAAAATACAAAGAGCAAAATAAAAGATAGATAATAGGAAGTAGGGAGATAGAGCTTTTTCAAATATGAAGGAGATCAAGAGATCAAGAGATCAAGAGAGGGAGGGGAGAGGAAGAAGAGTGAAAGGGGATGAAAAAAGAATTTAGATGTGTTTGTTACGCAGCATGTACCAACTCCTCACAAGGAGTGTGATCAGGAGTGTAATACAAAAATGTACCAATAAACAATAAAAAACTGAAAAAATATAAATTAGGCACAGTAAGAGATTAACAACAACTCATAAAATAGAACAATTATAACAATATACTGTAATAAAACTTGTTTAAAACTTATGAACGTTTCCTGGAATTCTCCACTTAATATTTTGGGACCACAGTTGACCTGGGGAGTATGGAGAAGACCATTGTACATTTCCAGGTGATCTTAACCTGGGAAAAGCTCATATCTTTACTGTATGAGATTAAAACTTGGATTCCAGTCCTGACCTTTCCTGGAGCTTCAATAACCCCTTGCTTATTTGAACTCTCCACAGAGATGGTCCCACAGAATAGGTACCTTGAACCCGGACCAGCCAAAGCAAAATTCTCAACCTTTTCTCCCTTTCCACAGTCCTATCACTACATAAGAAATCACCCCTAAATCTAGTAACTTACAGCAACCATATTGCCACTGGATAGGGCCTGAGGAAGTCCCCCAAAGAGGAGTTAGGCACCTCCATTCACCTCACCCACAGAGCAGTTGTAGGTTTGCTGACTTCCACCAGAGAAATGAGATTTTCAAGGTGCATCGGGGCGATGCAGAAGAGATTTATTGTGCAGAATCTTAAAAGTACACAAGCAGAGAGAATGGAGTGAGGGCCCTCGGGAGAGAGGCAGCCTGTGGTCTGGAGCTGGATATGTTCGTGTGATCTCGGGTGCATCTCAAAGTGGCTGATGTGGGTGTCTGTCCGGTCAGCATGTGAGGGGCTGTGTTTGAATGTACATCATTTTCATGTATTTGAAGCTGAGTCGCTGCCTCCTCAGTAACGCCGCTTTCCTAGGGTGCAGGGTGTGGGAGGGAGGGCAATTTCCAGGTGAGAAGCACGGGCAGTAATTTACAGGCTTGTTGTATCTTTAAGACCTTGAGGGATTCTTTTTCTAAATGGGTTTCCTGGAAGGCAAAAAGGGCGTTGTAATCTTGGGTAATTTTTGTGTCCTGATGCTGTGGTTTTTCTTAAAAGCACAAGCATGGTTTTTCTTAAAAGCACAAGCATGGTTTTTCTTGTCCTTTTGCTACCTATGTTTATTTTTTCCTGTTCTACTGCAGTCTTGCTAGTTTGGTTTGGTTTGGTTTCTCACTATTTCAGGGTCTCACTATTTCAGGCTGGCCTCAAACTCATGGTGATCCTCCTGCCTCAGCCTCCTGAGTGCTGGGATTAAGGCACGTGCTACCACTAAAATTAGTATTCCTAATTTTGCTCATAAATCCATGATTTTCGTATGGCTCCCCAGGGCACCCCCCATTGAAGCATCAGCTGGGACAGCTCAATTTGGGGCTGGTAGGTCCAGTCAAAAGATGGCTCAGCACATAGCAGCCAGTTTCACTGTTGTCCTCTAGACCCTCAGGTCGGCCTGTGGGGCAGGGATGAGGCTCCTCTCATTAGGCTGCTGTGGCTTTGCAAGCCTAGTGGCATCACAAGTGTGAGTGATGAAGCAGAAGCTGCTAGTGTCTTAGATCTGTGGGCCAGGAAACCGGCAAAGCATTCATTAATCCTGTCATATTCTATCAACCCAATGATCACAGCACCCAGATTCAAGAGGAGGGCACGTAGCCTCCAACTTTCTTTGGAACGAACATCAAAGAATTCGAGGACATGTTCAAAAACTACAAACACGTCCCAAACCTGCTCCTCCTCCATCCACCAATTGCTCAAGCAACGAGGAGTCATCTTTGACTGCTGGGGAGGAGGCTCTACAGTGACCGGGTCTGTGCAGCCTCCTTCCAACTCTATGCCAGGCCCACCCCTCAACCTTCTTGTGGAATCGGCAGATCATTCGCACTCCACAAGCACAAAGTTACTAATATGCCTGGGCGAGATGGGACTGCAGCCCGTCTGTCCCCGTCAGTCCAGTCGCTGATGTGGGTTATTTCCACCTAACCGTTAGACGCCGTCGGAAGCTCCAGCATAACAAATTCCAAATGCTTGCTTCAGTGATTTATTTTTTAATGAAGACATTTAAACTTTTGAAGAGAAATCTGAAAATGGGCATTGAGGACCAAATTCCAAATAAAGAAGAAAAGTCTCATTAGGACTTAAAAAGAATTGATACTGTTAAATGAATTTAAAAAAAAAAAAAAAAAACACTGAGGTGGAAAGCAAGTTCAATAATAATGAAACAGACTTTGTCTTCTTAAAAAATACTTGTTAAACTTTTTTTAGTACTTTGGTATACAGAATCGGTTGTGTGAATTAACACAGAAATCACAAGACACTATGGCCGTGGGGTCAGTCCTTCCCTGAGGGAAGTGGCAGCTTGTTGACTTTTTTCAATCCATTGTAATGAGATTTTGCCTACGGGTTTAAATGTTGGAAAACTCAATAATATTGGAAATCCAAGTTCATATCGGAGAGATTGATCGAGGCTAGAGATTGATCGCTAGCCCTCGTGCTAACCAAAGTGAGATGGCATGAGGAGGCGGGTACACGGCTGCTCCTGCTGGGGCACGGCCCCCAGACAACAAGCACTTCCCTAGCGGTGCTGCCCAGGTCGTCTCAGCAGAGCCACTCTGCCCTGAGAGGGTGGGGAAGGAAGGCACAAGAGATCGGCTGGGCAGCATCTGGACCTCGGCCCCTATGGCGGGAAGTCCCTGGCAGAGGTAGGACCTTCGGCAGTACTGACTTGGGCTTGCTGAAATCTCCTTGTGGCGGTGGATGATCCTCCAGCCCCTTGAGGTCATGCCCAACCTGAGCTCCAAGGCTGAATGCAGCACGCAGCTGTGTCTAGAGGTTCAAACCCCAGCTCTGGGCACTGGCAGCAGGGCACCACGGGCAGCCAGGAAGGCAGACCGCAGGTGCACACTGGTGTCAGCGGAAGGGCTGAGGGTTTTGTTATTCTTCCTGTTTTCAGTGTTTTTTTAACGACTGCTGCTTAGAACTCCAGCTCCTGGGATCACAGACCCCGTGGGGCGGAGAAGGCTGTGGGGAGCCAGGGTACCGCCAGGTCTCAATGTAGACGGATGACCCTAGAGGGCTCCCCACCTCCTTCCTGGCCTGTTCTGTCTGGTTGGAGCCTGCCCATGCGCTGAGGAAGCTGAAGCTTCAGACACAGCAGCCCCTTCCACGGCCTCCTCTGCACCACAGGGTCCCGGAGGAGGAGCAGGAACCCAGAAGGACAGGTGAGTCTCACCTGCACTGTCTGAAGGCCAGCCCAGCAGCTCTCCCTGCCTCCAAGACATCTGCCCTCGGCCATGGCGAGCCGGGGCCCCTGAGAGCCAGGCTCACTCCACCCCACAACGGTGGCAAAGAACAACCAAGTTCAGTTTACCAAAATCTCTGTATTATCTATAGAAGTTGAACTCTGACGAGTCACTGGTACCGGAGGCAGCGACATGCTGCACACCGGCATGCAAAAGGCAGACGGCTCTGCCCCACCAAGCCCACAGCAGAACGCTTGTACTGAGCGGCACCTGGGCAGAGTCATTTGTAAGGCCTCAAAAACCTGGACACTTTGGAACGCAGCAACCGGATGAAGGATCTTGGAAACATCTCTCGGGACTCCTGGGCTGTGTACTTGAAATAGTTCTGGGGGTGGGCCAGGACATCAAACAGAGCCTTGATCAGTTTCTTATCCTAAAGAGAAGAGAATTTTTGTTACTATGCCAAAATATTTAAACATTCTGACATTTTGCCAGTGGAACTATAATGACCCAGTATTAGGCAGTAGGTTGATTAACTGAAAAACACTTTGTGAAAATTGTTTCCTCTGACTTTTATCTCCTTCCCAGTTTTCATTTTTCTCAATTATCTGTTATAAGTCTGCATTACTTTTTTGGGGAGGGGGTTGGGAAGTAAACCTAGCACCTTTATACTGAGCTACATTCCCACTCCTGTTTTGAGACAGGGTTTCACTAAGTTGCTAAGTCACAAAGGCTAGGCTCAAACTTGCAATCCTCCTGCCTCAGCCTCCTAGCTCATCTGTGTTACTTTTTAAAAGAAAATTTAATATGTAAAAATCTGTTTTCCCTCAACCAGATGAGATGCAAAACAGGAATTTGGGGACTATTTATTTATTTATTTATTTTTTGGTTTTTCTCCGGTACTGGGAACCGAACTCACAACCTTGCGCTTGCCAGGCAGGCGCTTTTGCCGCTGAGCTAAATCCCCAGCCCCTTGGGGACTATTTATAAGGTGAGTGCTGTGGCAATCATTTGTTGCTAATTACATATCTAACATTTGGTGGATAAATAAGGAGCCATGTGTCCTCTACTACTTGAAATTAATATGAAAACATAATGTGCCACTGGCTTAGATTTATAAGCAGGTCCCTTCGACCTTGCCCTTCTACAAATTTCCAAATTAAAAAATATAATTTAACTTAACACAAAAGACAGAAACCTTTTTTTAAAAAAATGAATAAAAAACTGGGGAATGGCTGATGTTGGCCAAGGGCAGGTTCTGGGTCTGAAAGGTGGCCGGACTAGGCAGGACCTTCTCCCACCGTGCTGGGAGCTCTGGATACCACCACACCCTCCTGAGGCAGGTACTCACCTTCAGTATTTCCTGGTGGTTCTCAGAT
Source organism: Chinchilla lanigera (assembly GCF_000276665.1). Taxonomy (NCBI): domain Eukaryota; kingdom Metazoa; phylum Chordata; class Mammalia; order Rodentia; family Chinchillidae; genus Chinchilla; species Chinchilla lanigera. The sequence continues at coordinate 24,753,728 of NW_004955414.1, forward strand.
GCGTAGAGCCTGCCATCTCGAACTATGTCTTCAATGAGTTCCTGGTAGTCTTCTGTTGGAATAAAGAACATATTTTGCAGCCATATGGTTTAGCATTTCTAAGCTTGCTGCTTGGATTTTTATGAGGTTCTGAGACGTGCCCCTTCTGTGGCTGCTCTCAGCACTGGCCGTTCCGGTCCTGAGAAGGCCAGCAGCAGCAGAGAACCCTGTCGCCTGTCTCTCTGTCCCGTTTTCCCTCAAAGGAGCCCTCTGTGCATCCAGGTGACGCTCAGCTCTGCGCTCGGCAACTAGATCCACCTTCCCTTACCAAATCAAGGTTATTTGTGCAGTACTTCTGCGCTTTGTTTCCGACACAATAGAGCTTTCTCTCCTCTGGTCTTTCCCACCAGCATGCAAGCATGCACTTGTGTCTCTGATCTTAAAACTCTCTCTCTCAACTTCCTTTCTCCTGCGAGCAGTCATCCCACTTCTCCGCTCCCCTTTGCAGCAAAGCTTCTTGAAAGAATGTCCAACAGAATGGCTTTGCTTGTCCTCTCTACCCTGCCCCTTATCGCTGCCCTTGCAGTTATGTTCTAGAAGACAGTCAGACTTCTTCCCCACCAAGCAAGCCTGTTCTCCTCTTTATGTGAATGGGGCTGGGGATGGAGAATTTGGTTGGCCAGAGAGCAAGGGGCCCTGTTGACTTACTCTCATCAGTAGTTTTTGTCCTGGCATAGACATCAGTGTGGTGCATGTGGTAATCTTCCACACGCAAGCCCCACCCCCCTCAAAGTCTAGCCTGTTCCCCATGCTCATAATTCAAATCAAGCATATGCAAAGCACAATCTTTTCCAAATCTCAGACACATTAAAAAATGCCTCTTTGTATGCATATCATGCACTACATAGCCACACAAATTATGAGATCATTGAAACTGGGTGGAAAAAAAAAAAAGAAACTGGATGGAAGGAGCTCTTAAAAAGTCTCAGTTAAGAGATGGTAAATGGAAATTGAATCTATAATATTCATACTTACTAATTATACGTGTACAACATCACTGCTATGCTATTATCACGTGTCTTTCTCCTTATCCTTACTGAACACAAAATATGATCAAGGGTGCAAGTTTTTATTTTATTTACTTTTTGCCTCAAATCCCTCCGCTGTAGGGACTACCTCAGAGGCCTGGCTCCCTTCCAGGAGGCGAGTTTGCCATCAAGCACGCAGAATGCCGTGCTGGTGTAACTGAAAACGAGATTGCAGTTTGCCACTACTCCTGACTGTTGCCTCTTATAGTGTTTCCTCTGCTCCCAAGAGCCACCGTGTCTCCCCTCTTGCTGCAGCCCTTAGAGAAGCAGTGAAACATTGGACATGAGAACCAGGCTCCGCAGTCCCAAAGACCTGGGTCAATCCCAGCTCTGCCACTTTGTTGTACTGTGACCTGGGCCTAGTTACATTTCCAAGCCCGAGTGGCCTGTAGTGTAGAATCAGGAAATACCTGCGTCCACTTCATGGGGTGACTGTGAGTAATGTATCATTAAAAGGTGCTTTGAGCTGGGTATAGTGGTACATGCCAGCTGCGCAGGATGCTGAGATAGGAGGATTGCCAAGTGTGAGGCGAGTTTAGGCAACTTAGCAAGACCGTGTCAAATTGAAATAAAATGAAAAAGACCTTGGGATTGGGGGTGTAGCTCAGTAGTTGCTACTGAGCTGGCATCCACAAGGTGCTAGGTTCAATCCCCAGGACTGAAGAAAGCGGGAAAGCTGCTTCCGCACTCAGTAATACTCAGCACCGCTCACCCGTTAGCTGTGAGTGCAATTTCCACTCCTCTCCGGCAGTGGCGTGGCTTGTCTGCGCCAGCCTCATGCCACCTTTTACATGTAATTTCTGGGATGGGAAAGCAGATGTCAAGCTTACTTGAAATATCTGCTTTAGAATCAGACTCAAGTGAAGGCCCGAGGAAGAGTCAAAGTCGCAGTTTTCAACTGTGACACACGTGAGACACTCTCAGGAACCTAACCACTCTCAGGGTTACGTGTCATTCCCCCACGCTACGACGGTTAATTTTTTGATGAAAAAATATCAAGACATTTGCATGTGTCACAAAGGCAGAGATGAGAAAAGCCACACCGAGGCGTGTGAGCTTCGGTGACATTTATTCTAGAGCCTCAGTGTCTACAGAGAGGAGACTGCTGGGCGGCCACTTCCGGTGGGCAGCTGGGCTCTTTGTCTCCCACAGCGCAGCCACATGGAGGGCCTCTCAGTCCACCCCAGGGGTCAGACACTGAAGGCCGCTGGCTTGGGTGTTTGGGCTGGTGCTTCTAGCTTTTGTCACATGTTTGAAATAAACTATGTGAAGTTATTTTTTTAGGACAGACACAGAATGCTGTCTTTTTTTTTTTTTTTTTTTTTTTTTTTTTTTTTTTTTGGTTTTTCTCTGGTACCGGGAACCGAACTCACGACCTTGCGCTTGCCAGGCAGGCGCTTTTGCCGCTGAGCTAAATCCCCAGCCCCCTAGAATGCTGTCTTTCTAAACATCTAATTTTGTCACTTTGCCTAAAAGATCTGCCTCCCTGAGCTTGACGCTCAGGGCTCTTCACAGCCACCCCCGCCCCCTCTCATGGCCTTTCGCTGCTCAGCCACACGCTCCCTGCCCATGGCCAAGTCAGGCCCCACTCACGCTGGGCACTTCATCCTCTGGTCAGGTTGTTCACTCTTCCTAATGTTCTTCCTCTCCATTTCTGCCCCCCACCCTGCCCCTGGCTGAAACCTGCATGCTCTTCCAAGACTCAGCTCTCTTAATGTGGTATTCTGTTCCCCCGCAAAGCCCAGGCAGAGTAACTACTGCTCCTTTGTGCTCACATGGAGCTTTATCCATGCCATGTCCAATGTCCATGACAATAAATGCATTTCTGTGTCCCTGTCTTTCACCGTGCTGTCACTGGAATTTGGCCCTCAGCCTGGCATAGGAGAGGCTCACCACGTATTTTTTGGGTGCATGAGTAAGTTCATGAATGGACAGATGGCTCTTCCTCCACTAGATGGCTTAGGAGGTCCTCCAGGACAAGGTTCAGTTCATTTTATACTCCTGATAAATGTTGGCCAACCAACTCTCAGCACCAGACAGGGCCTCAGGCCTCAGATCCCTTTTTATTTAAGATCAAGCAAATGAACTCAGATCTTTTTTCCTTCCTGCAGGATGCCATAAAATAAAAGCCAGAATCATAAGAAACTGGGAATTATTGAGCAATTACTATGTGCCAGGCATTATACCAAGTCCTTCAGGAGCTCTCACATTAAGTCTAACGATTATCCTCATCAAACAGTAAGAAAAGGAGGCTTTCCCGGAGCTGCAGGTCAGTGGTAGAGTGTGTGCTTAGCATGGGTGAGGCCTTGGAGGCTGGAAAGAAAGGAGGAGGCAGAAAAGAAGGAAAGAAAATGAGGCTTAGAGATGGGAAGTAATGTACACAAAGTCACGTAAGAGATGATAGCTCAGCTGTCTGATGCCAAGGTCTGTGCTATTACCCACCAAGTTATGCTCACTTTTATTTTATTTTCTAAAATGTCTTTCCATCCCTAGTGAGCGTCCCCAAATGCCTGTTTAAAATGTGGCACATGTGAGTCAGTGACGTGCCTTCCCCTCACCCTGCCGCCTTTCCGAGTGGGTGCACGTGCCGGCGCCTGGCCACTGGCTCAGCAGCCGACTCTGTTCGGAGCAGGGCCGCCCCTGCCATGTGCAGGGCCGGAGCTCTGCGGCACTTACCATCGTACGTCACGTAGGGGACCTGGAACCCTCTGGCGCTGTTCCCTTCATTGGACTTAAACTGAATCCACAGCTTCTTGGACCTGGAGGTGAAGGCGATGGGGCGTTCGTAGGTCTGGCAGGTTTCATATGTTGTCACAGAATTGGATGAAGCTGCCAAGGGAAGTTGGAGGGGGTGGGGGTCAAGACTGGCCGCTGAGCTAGCAGACCGCATCCGCTCGTCTGTCCGGACACTCAACCCAGAGTGCAGGTTACTCAGGAGCTCGGCAGGCCCCGTGAGCGTCCTCTGAGTGGCAAGTCCTGGAGACAACGCAGATTCAGCTGGTGATTGTGCACCCCTGTGAAGGCAAAGCTAACCCACCCACCCACCTCGGGTGTCAAATCCACAGTAGAAGCTGGAGAGAGGGTCCCCCATTTCCAGAGCTGAGTTACTGTTTTCTAATAATAATCACTCCCACTTACTACATGCTTCCTGTGATGCGAGCTTTTTATGGACTTTATCTCATTTAATCCTCTGAAAACCACAGCAAGTTGGTACAAAATGCTTAGGTTTTATACAGGGAGATTAAGGACTGGCCCAGGACCACACAGCCAGTAGGTGGTGAGGTCAGGATTCAAACCTTCACCTGACTTTGGGCATTTCAACCACCAATAGGAGTAGCAAACTTGTATATAGTGGCCCCATATGCTGTTCTAAGTATTTTACAAATCTGAACCTCTTTTGTCCTAATAAATCTGTGAGGTAGCAACTGTTATTCGTGTCACTTTCCTGGCTGAGGAGGCTGCAGGGCAGGAGGCTCGCGCTGTCTGCTCAAGATGATGCAGGTAGCGGTGGTGCGCTGTGGTGCGCTGGCTGAGCCCCTCACAGCACCACCACTGAGACATGTGGAGACAGCGTCCCCTTGTGGTCACTGGGCCACATCAGGATGGAAGGAGGGGCCCCTCTTGGCCTGACCACGCCTTTGGCCTTGCTCAGTTGCCAAGCCTTGAATCACTACCCAGGGGAAGGCAATGTCTGGAGCCGGCCCTGCAGGAGCCTTGTTGTTCAATGAATTACCAGGGGAGAGGACCCAACAAGCCAGGGGGCACAGATGGGAAGACTGGCCTCAGGGTTTCTACCTCTGGGGCTCAGCAAGAGGCCTCAATGTGTACTTTTAGTCTAAGTTTTATTTCTTGGCAATTCTATAAACTATGTTGCATCTGTGCTCTAATACAGGGGTGACAGTCTAGGCCTACTTCTCACATTCAAAGCTCAGGAGCAGGCTGGCAGGCTTCCAAGCTGGCCTGAGAAGGGGGAAAAGCAGAGGGGAGACGCACAAGTTTTCCGCATCACCAGGTAGTCTCCACAGTCATCCTCTATGGGCAGGAAGATCTCTGGGACCACGATCAAAATGCGGCGCTTTGGGGGTGGGTTGATGGTCCACGTGCACTCCGTGTTGGCTGGGTAGTTGCCTGGGTAGTTCGGGGATTCGATGTATCCTGTGAAATCACCAAGCTCCCCTCCACACCTTCTGTCTGGAAAAGGAAATGCCATGTGTTATGGAGGTACAACACTGACATGTCTCCACCGCTTTCGTGGCTGAGAAACATAGCTCCTTATTGCCGTTGAGGAATAGAGGTGGAGATGACACTCTCCTTGGAATGAGGCTGTCCTATAATGGGCTAGGCCTCTTTCGGGAGCTAAAAGACATGATGTCTCCACAAGGAGTCTACCCCTGAATTCCTGAGGCAACATTTTCTCATGAACCTGAGACACTAAGATCAGGTGTTAGTACACAAAAGAACAAATTTAGCTTTCAATATTTTGTTGACAAGTCCAAGTGTCAAGGGAACCCATGACAGAACTTCCAGGTCCATCAAAGGAGGGAGAACAGAGTTCACTGCTTAATGGAGTATTTGACCAAAAATCTTGATGAAGATAAAACAAATATCTTTTTTGCTATTTTCTCCCTCAGATTAAAAACCACATTTTATTTTAAGTACAAAAGAGAGTTCCAATTAGATGTCATTTCTGGATACGCTGCATATTAACCTCTGGCACCGAAGGCAAGAAGTGTGCACGTGTGCGTGCACACACACACACACACACACACACACACACACCATACAACATCAGCTCTGATGTTGTTCACTAAATCCCCATTCAACCAACACACCACCCACAGCCCTGGGAATTTGGAACTAAGAGACAGTCATTTTCCCTCAAGCCTACTGTCTCACACTGCCAGGTACACCTGTGCAAGAGATATTGAAGGGATGACCTTTTTCTTTTCTAATTACAAGTGGGAGAAAAAAAAAGTGGGAGTAATTATTACTAGTAGAAGCAGCAAACAGGCTTTCCTTCTTGGAATAAAAACAATGAGGAGGGGATAGCCTCAGAGTTAAAAAACAAAAACAAAAAACCCTGCCCTAAGGCCTGAAGGGCCACCCACACAATAGCTATGTGGCAGTCCCTAAGAGCCACCAAGGGCCCTGGGGTGGGAAGACAAGAGAACACAGTGATCCAGGTATGTGGGAGAATTTCCCAGCATTGTGAACTTCCCCAAAGTATAACTAATGGCAGACTAGGATCTTATAAAAGGTAGTGAGTATTTGGGGAAACCGGTTCGCTTTTTTTTCAGACAGGATCTCCCTGTGTAGTCTGGTTTTGAGTTTACTATGTAGTGCAGACTGGCCTCCAACTTGCAGTGATTCTCCTGCCTCAGCCTCCTGAGTGCTGGAATTACAGGAATGCACTATCACACCCAGCTGTACTGATGGCTATTTATAAGGATGTTGTTGAAAGTGCTTTATTGGCACAGAGAGAAAACTAGATAACCTTCCAGTCATAAAAGGTAAACAATTCACTGCCTTCCTCAATTCCAAGCTTATCCAGTTTGGGGAAGCCTCTTTGCCTCTTGGGATTTTTCAATCTTAAAAATACTACATTAGGCCGGGGATATAGCTCAGTGACATAAGTGCCTGCCTGGCAAGCCCAAGGTTTGGAGTTTAATTCCTGGTACAAAAAAACCCACTACATTAGCTGAGATTTACCTTTGTCCTTAACTAGAGAATTTTATGTAATGGTTAAGGGAGGGAAGCACACACAGCATGTCCTTAAATGAGTTGTGCCCCGCCCCCATTTGCTAGAATCTATGAATCAAACTGCTTGGCCTGGCATTCAAGGCCTCTCTCCCTGTACTTCTCCCTCTCCCATGCCTAGGCCCAGGGGTGTCTTCCCTGAAACCTTTCACTTTCCTGAGTCTGAGCTTCCCTGAAGCGCCCTCTTGGCATGCAGCTCTCCCTGACCCTGCCCCAGCCTCTCCATAAAACCTTCCAGGCCCTCCAGAGGCCTTCCCTCACCTCTCCAGACCAGTGTGTGGCTCCTTCCTCTGCTCCCAGCCTGGCTCCCTGCTGGCCCAGCCTGGCTGACTTACTCACCAGGGTGGTTCGTCAGGTCCTCGAACAATGAATGCTGATCATGGCTGAGCTGAAAATGTGTCCCAGCGTCTGGGGGAGCATCCAGGACCACCGAAGGCCAGTAAGGGATGGGACGGAGCTTATTGATAGAGGAAGTGTTTTGTGTGTTCGAGGCCTTGGGTTTGATCCCCAGCATCACATACAAAGAAAGGTGAGCACCTCCAGTAGAGTTCTTATCCCCATGTCCAGGTGAGGAGACCCAGCTGTGAGCCCGGCTAACAGTATCCTCTCCTCTTGGCTCTGAACAAACCTGGCCCTGGGCCCCCCACCTCTCCCGCCTTCCCTGAGGCAAACCCAGACACCTGCCCTCCTAATCAGGACTGCGAAAAGCCTTAGAGCAACACCTACTTTTACACTGGGTTATGTTGGTGGAGCCATCAAAGTCAGTCGTAGTATTTCCTGGGCAGGAAACACAGTTATTTTTTCCAAATTCGGGCTGGTAGGTCCCCGCTGGGCAACGGATACACCGGTGAGTAGTGGTATTGTAGAAATGTCCAGGTGAGCACTGAACTGTGGCGTAGGGGAGGACAAAGAGAAGGAAAAGAAAAGGAGGAGCAGGAAGAGAAGGAGGAGAAGGAGAAAGCAGGGGAAGGGAGAGAAAGAAGACTGTATTCTCATCAAATGCAATGCAAAAGGTTTCAAAGTCTGTGAAATAAACTGTGCCTGAATGAAGTGGCACTCTCCTACCAATCTGCGGCTAATCACCACTTCCTGTCCTAAACAGCCAGTGTGGGTGGGACTCACCCCACTGAGAAACTGCACAGGAACAAGATGTGCGTGTGCTTTAATTTATGGTTCATGCTGCTGAGCGCTCGGGATGAGCTCTGCTGTGGGCACTGAGAGCTGCAGACGGAGGCGGGGCTTAGACTGGGGCTCCCTGGGAGGAAATGCTGGGAGTGGGGTTCTGGAGAAGGGGTAGGACCCACCAGGGTGGAACAGGAGGCTCTAGGCCAGAACAGAGATGGAGTAGCTGTGGTTGAAAAGAGCCACAGAAGCCTGTGTGCAAAACCTGCTTCTCTCTCCTTGATCTTGCCCTCATTAGCCCTGGCAGCGGGAATTAAGGTGGCACTCTCTGCATAGGGACCAAGGTGGCACTCTTGCATGGGGACTTGGGTCCCCAACCCTAGGCGGCATCACACAAGGCACATCTGGGCTGGGTTTGGTCAGACTCCATTAGATACCCCTATGGTACTCAAAAAGGAAACTCAGTTCTAGAAAAAGGCAAGCTGCCAAGTGCTCACCTCTGGTTTCACAGTCCTGGAAGGAAGTAGCTCCCAGATGCTTGGTGAGGAGGCCTCCTCCACAGGGGAAGCAGGAAGTACGGCCTGCTTCCGGCTGGAACGTGCCCAGGGCGCAGAGCTGGCAAGGCGCAAAGCCATCCGCAGAATACTCACCAGGTTGGCACAGACCTGGGGGAACCGACAGCCCGAGGTGAGTAAAGCTCCAGGCAAACCATTTCCTACCTCTCTGCAGACGAGATCAGACTTCCGCCAGGCCTGTTACCAGACGCCAGGCCTGTTACCCAGCGCATGGTTAGCCCTGCCTGCCGCTGACCCTGAGTAGGCCAGGCAAGTCCTTGGGGTTTACACACAGTGCTGCCCGGCACTGTGCCAAGATGGAAACTGCTGGTTTCACAAGGAAAGGCTGGGGATAGCTGAGGCTCAGATTTAGGTCTGCCCACTACCCAGGGATCCCTGTAATGCCCAAATGTCTAGAGACAGAGTCCTCTGCTCTGGATAAATCTGGTGATTAGAACCAGAAGTGCATCTTCACTCAGCTGATTATGTTCTAGTGACATAAGGAGTGACCTGAGGCTCTCCACTGGTCTAGCAATTATATTTACTAAGTTATGCTTCCTTGTTTGGAAGTATGTCTTGGCCCACATTGACAGAGGGGCCCAGTGACATTTACTTTATTTTTTTGTTTGTTTGTTTGTTTGTTTTTTCTCTGGCACCGGGAACCGAACTCACGACTTTGCGCTTGCCAGGCAGGCGCTTTTGCTGCTGAGCTAAATCCCCAGCCCTGACATTTACTTTAAACAATGATTTTTTTTTTTCAGGGTTAGGACTAAAGCACAGCCAATAACAAAAGGATTCCTAAAAGCACACATTCCCTTAGGAATTAGCTTGTCACTGGCTAATACTATTAAAATCTTTTGTTTCTTGTATTCCTAACCATCTCTTCTCTACTTTTTTTGTTTTTTTTTTTTTGTTTTTTTTTTCTGGAACCGGGAATCGAACTCATGACCTTGCACTTGCCAGGCAGGCGCTATGCTGCTGAGCTAAATCCCCAGCCCTCCTCTATTAGTTTTAATGGTCGTCCTTTTACCCTAAGTTGTAGAAATAATGGTGTTTAAAGAACACACATCCAAGGGAGGAGTCTGGAGCCTGGCTGAGGTGCGTTTTGACTCCCGGTCCTCTGTTTCTTGGCTGTATGACCTTGAAGAGGTCATTTTAGCCTCACAAAGCCGTAGCAATGTAACCATGTAATAAATAATTCATGTTGTACACTTTGCTTGGCCAAGGTATTTAATAAATATTATTCTACTTATTAAACTGTTATTTATTATTTGAATGCTACATTCTTAATACTAATATTCTGTTGCTATATCTTAAGGTCACACAGAAAGGTGAACCGACGTCCCAGAATCCCCCCTTGTCAACCCTGTGGTTCTGGAATTTCAGGGAAGGGCCAAAGATACGGTTAGGAGTCACCCACTCATCCGGAGGATCTGATTTTTAGACCAGCAGTGGCCCCACAGTTGAGTTTGGAGTCACTTCCGTGGGGACTAAGCTGGGGCCGGGAGACACGGGAAGGAGCCGCAGGGCAGTGTGGGGACCCATGCAGCTGCGTCAACCAGTGAGAAATCGCCGTTCAGATCACACTGTGCATTGGAGCCCACAGAGTGTCCGTACAGCCGGCCTTTCCCTCATTTAATGAAAGGAAAACATTCAATAAAATAAATAGGAAAGAAGCCCACAGAACCTAGCTGAGCTTGGCTTCAAAGTTACAATTTATGAGATGATTAAAACCCTTCACAGAGGAGGTCCCCATTTTAACAAAATAACCAGATGGATACATTTGTTTTAAATCAAAATGCTATAAATTTGAGACCCAAACTGGAAAACAAAATCAGACTGACGTTCTCCACGTGCAGACACTTTCCAACTGTCCCTCCAGACTGGGTGATCACACAGGCCTCAAGTACACACACTTAGAGTGAATAAGGTGTGCAAGTGCAACACGGCACTTTTCTGCCAGTGGGTTTAGCCTGTGTTCATTCACGAACACAGGACAGCACTGGCCCAGCGTGTCAGGCGGTGCAAAGGTTGACACTGGGGAACCAAAGAGGCACCCAACGTGGCACCTACTGGTAGGAAGCCTAAGGCCCAGTGTGGATCATCCAGAGTCCTGGGATGCCACTGTGCCTTGGTCTAAACAACGACACCGGAGGCTGGAGAAGTACGAGGGGACAGCCAGCATCCTTACCTCCACATTCAGACACGTTCCAAGCGTCTGAGGTCTTCAGGGCTCCCAGATTTTCTGGTCTTGGGCATGGCTCACAAGCGACTTGTCCTTCCTCATTTTGGAAGGTTCCATTTGGACATAAAATGCAGCGTTCTTGTGCTCCATCGTAGTATGTCCCAGCCCTGCAACTGACTAGCCAAAAGGGGGAACAGTCTGGTCAGTGCAGGGACAGAGGCTGAGAGAGGACAACGAGAATGCTGGAATGAGGGTAAATAAACAGTGCTGACCCCATGCAGACCCCCTGAATGCAGAGCGTGTGGCACTTCTGGACTCCCACGCACGTCTCTCTACGTATTTATGGTCTATCCCTCTTTTGACCAGGAGCTTCTCAGGGTCAGCGATCACAGGAGTCTCAATTATTCTTGAGGCAGAAGCATTTGATAGTTGAAGTGATATTTAAAAAATTCTGGACCTTTCTATTTCATAGAGCTGTTAGAGGAGGATAACGGCAAAATTTTACTCACTCAACATGAGTCTAGTGCCGGAAAAATAGAGCGGACGATGTTATTAATTCTGCTTGGTAGCATTCTAGAAAGCTTCCTAGAGAAGCTCACATTCATGTTGGGTCTTGAAAGATTAAGAAGAAATTCCCCAGGTGGGAAAGGGGACAAATCATAAAGATTCATGCATGATGTGTGGGAGCAGAGGGAAGAAAGGAAAGTTGAGGATAGATTGCAAAAGCCCTTGAGCGCCAGGTATTTGGATTTGATTCTGCAGGGAAAGGAACATGATCAACAGCTGTTTTGAAAAGCACTCCCTCTGGCGGCTGGGGTGTGTATGACCTCAAGGGTTGTATAATACACCACATTTTTGGTTAGTAATAAAATTAATACATTCCAAAGAGTAAACTCTTACTATATTTTTTTTTTTTGAGATGTGATATTGCTATATCATTCAGGCTGACCTAAAATTCACTATGTAGTCCAGGCTGGCTTTGAACTTGCCACAATCCTGCTGCCTCAGCCTCCAGAGTGTGGGGATTACAGGCCCGTGCCACCATGCCTGGCTCCGAAAAGTAAGCGCCCGTAAATGTCTCCCAAAAGAATAAGCAATAAGGAAATTCATAATCTTGCTTATGATTGTATTGTATTTCTGATGTTTGTTCTTAAATATGGATTTAAACCTTATTTTAGGCTATGAATATGAAATAAATGTAACAAATTTGGCTCTCTAGTAATAATATTCTAGCATCATCTTCATGGCCATCAAAATAGCCTAATAGCTAACATTTGTGAAGTATTTGCAGTAAATAACTAGACACTGTGCTGACAGCTTTGCATACATTATCTCATTTATTCCTCCCCACATCCCCCAGGAGTGAAGTGCTATTATTAGCTCCATTCTAGAGAGTCAGAGACTTATGCAGGTTAAATGAGGCCACAGAGTTACTCTGAGAAATATACCCACGGTAAGATCAAGAGCCTGGAGCTTAAAAGGGAGAAAAAGGTTATTTAACAGAAGTGCAGGCTGAATCACAATTCAAGAATTTGTCGAGGGTTGTCTATGGTACAAACACATTCTCTTTTATGCTTAAACTGCCAAGAAATAGGAAGAAATATCACCTGATAAAGTTAACTATTATATCTCTCATATGTCTGTAAAGGAGGAAACCTCTTTATCTATCCTACAAATGAAATTTTTATATGTAATCTTAGGGTCAAAGATGGCAAAGTTGTCTAACATCTGTAATAAAAATGTTTTTCATTATTCATTCCAAAATCTTTTAAAAAATGAGGCTTTTGGATCATAGTTAGCAATGACATGCCACATTTCCAGCAGTTTTGCAATCAAACACCATCAACCAATGAAGTCTACTCTAGTATCTCAATCTCTGTGCTTTTGGGGAGCATTTGGCTTTTCTTTTACAATATTTAAGTATAATTTTTTTACATAATTTTATGATCTTTTTCAAACCCCCAAAATTAAAAGTGAACTTACCTCCTCCTTTCTTGTCAAATAACATTCTAATGAATGGGATGCACACATCTGTGGCCGGCAATCTATAACGCCAGACTTTTCCCTAAAAGCCGCCCTACTGCCTCGTGATCCGTACTCACTCTGCCTCCAGCCTACGGCTCACAAGCTGGGCTAAATCGTGAACTAGGAACGGGCCACGCGTGTCACACTGTGTCCCACCTGGCTACCCTGGTGTCTACAATGGCCAGTAGCTACGAGAACAGCTTCTTCATGGCTCTCAAGAGCTATGCTGTCATGAAGAATGGTAGAAGGTAAATAAAAGCCAGAACCATTTCCATTTGAGAAGAGCTGTTGTCACTGCGAGGGAAAGCGCCCTCATGGACCAGGTTCCCAGGAGCCCCATTAGTCCCAAGAGGCAGATCAGTGCCGGCTGCTGTCATGGCTCCTCTGGCAGAGCATGGGTCCCCCTCTACTGATGGACAAGCCCAGACCCGGTTCTCACTGACCCGAGAATGAACGGGCTCAGGCCCTCCGGGTGTCCCTTCTTCTTGGAACTTTTTAAACCCCACTTAGCGAGGCCTCACAATATGGCACATCTGTTACAATTTCCTAGCTGATCAAAGGGCTGAGAAATGCCCCCTCGGGCTGCCCTCTGGAAAAGAGGGCTGCCTTCGCTTTCCTCACAGTGAAAGGCCCACTTCACATAAACAACCCGAGTTGTCACTCACGATTTCCATTTTCCCTCCAGAGAGAAAGACCCTCAGAAACAATTCATGCCAAGCACCTTCCAAACATTTGTTTCTTTCACAAGGTAAAAATGAGCTGAACACTAAAAACTGACTCTGAATGTCCCGAAGGGACAAATGTGCTGCAGATCTGGCCTCAGTTACCCGTCCAGTTGCTTCTCTCTTTTCCCTGAGCTTGTGCTGCTGCCCAGACAAAGGAGGCAATTGCCCCAGAACACTTCGGTATTGCAGCGGAGCTTTTGTGCATCTTCAGTGACCATTAAAATCCCATTCTCAAATTCCACACAGCTGTTTTCTCCTCTTCTTTAAAAAAAAAAAAATACGAGAAAGCTTTTCTGATGCAAAAGGGGGAGACCAGCAGGGACCAGGATTAATGGTGAAAAAGAGGTCTAAAGCCTTGCCCTCCTTTTCAGCACAGTGGCCTTTGAGCATTTCAGGCTGTGGACAAACACTATGGCTAAGATGGTGAACCTAATAAAAGGGGTCACTCTCCAGCATCTCACTGTTTTCTTAAGAATCACGCCTTGACTTCTGAGGGATGGCCACAAGCAGCCCACTCGGATTCCCAGGGTGTCCTGGGCTGTCACTTTGTCCCAGCTGGGAAGCGGTGGCACCCTGGGCAGTGCTGCGGCCTCAGGCTCTAGTTTGAGCCCCCCTTAAACTATTGTTCCAGGCCAAGAGTGACAGTGCCTCCTCGGGCTGAGAGGTTGAGTTTTCATTGTCTGTCTAGGGTTTTGGTGTGTGTTCAGATTTGTTACTTGATAAACTTCTAGTTGAGGCAGAGAAACGAGCCCAGCTAGGCGCCTTCTGTGCAGGTTCCCGAGTGCGTGCTATGTTCTCTGCATGCCTCATTAACTGCAGCTGAAATCTCACTTCCCTGAGAGTGCCTTTTTTGCCCTCAATTCAAATATTTCCCCAAAGATTTGCACTTTGCCCTCTTTGCATGTTGTCGGTTGTCCATGGGATTTCATCTGTCGTCGCGGGGAAGGTGCATTCACTCACTTATAAATATTACAAAGCATGGACTAGTGCCGGGTGCTGTTCTAGGAGCTGGAGGAGCAGTGAGGAAGGTGACAGACATGTCCCAGGCCTAACGGGGCCCTCAGTCTTGTGGATACTATGGACGGCAAACAGGCAAACACACAATAAAATGCCAAGCAATGAGTGGGATGAAAAGAAAAAGAGCAACAAGGTAGGGGGCAGAGTGGTGGTGGGGAGCTGTGCATGCTGTTTCTTGAGTGGCCAAGAAAGGCCTCTTCCGGCAGAGACCAGAAGGGAATGAGGAAAACAGCCTTGCAATGGGACTGCCTGCCGGCAGAAGCTCTCTGACCCAGGCACGCGGTGGAGGGCAGGTGATAGGAAATGCATTTTAAAAAGCAAGCCAGGGCCAGAGCACACTGGCTCTAAAAGGCCAGTGTGAAGGAAACTGGGGCTTAAGCAAAGTGTGTTCCGGTTCTGCCTGGGGAGCAACGCGATGTCTCCCAGCGATCTGGTGAGGGGAAGGCAGGCCCTGAGAGCCTGTCATACAGACCAGGGACAGGAGCGAGGTTTGGAACAGCATAGTACTAATGGAGGAAGAGAAAATGCTTCAGGAGGCAGAGATGGCGGGACTTGCCAGTGGACTGGGTAAGAAATATGGCAAGCGAGAGGTCAGGAAGACTGAGGTTCTTCGTGTGAGCAACTAAGTAAACATAGGTACTGTTTATTGAGAAGAGGGAGAAACAGGTTTGACTGGGAGGGAGGAGGATACGCAGAGTTTGAGGTGCCTGCTGCTACTGTTGGTTGTCCATGTGTTGATATGGAGAAGGCGTGGTTGCCTGATGGTCTCTGAGGGAGGATACTGCACCTCAAGGACTTACAGAATGATCTGACATGGCCAGGTGTGGCCGTATGTGCCTGTAATCCCAACACTCCGAGAGGCTGAGACAGGAGCACCGCAAGTTCGAGCCCAGCCTTGATAACTTAGTAGGACCCTGTCTCAAAATAAAAAATTTTATAAAGAGGCTGGGTATGTACAAAGGTCCTGGGTTCAAACCCTAGTACTACAAGAAAGAAAGAAAGAAAGAAAGAAAGAAAGAAAGAAAGAAAGAAAGAAAGAAAGAAAGAGGGGTGAGGGAGGGAAGGAGGGAAGGAGGGAAGGAGGGAAGGAGGGAAGGAGGGAAGGAGGGAAGGAGGGAAGGAGGGAAGGAGGGAAGGAG
>NW_004955414.1:24769448-24798561 GCF_000276665.1 Chinchilla lanigera
TCCACTGGGGATGGGCAACACACTCTTGGGTCTATGTATATTTCTTTTTGAAAACTATAAGAAACAAGGCCAGGTGTGGTGGCACATGCCTATATCCCAGCACTTGGGAGGTTGAGGCAGGAGAATCGGTGTGAGTTCGAGACCAGCCTGGGCTACAAAGTGAGCTCACAGCCAGCCTGAACTGCATAGCGAGACCCTGTCTCAAAAAGACACACAAAAAACTGTAAGAAACAAATCCCCACTGATTAAGTCTATGGTGCAGGATTCAGCCCGCCTCCCCAGGAGTCACAGGACACATGTGAGGTGGAAGGGCTCTGAGAAAGGAGAAGACAGGCAGCCCACAGCCCGGGGTGTGCAGAGAGACTGGCTGATGGGCTTTCTTTCAGTGTACCGAGAGGAATTATAGTTAAACAAAGCCTATTAAATAGACGTACTAACTACATTATCTACTGTCGGCCTAAGTGACCATCACGAAGTAATGGGAAGCAGCTTCAGGCGAGTCCTGTAAAGAACTGCAGCCCTGAAGGTTGTGCTGGTGGTGTAAGCGCATGTGCTTGACAGGAAAGTGCCGGTTTGGATGTGTCTTCTACCCCCGGTACTAGCTCTTGTCAAAGCACATCATGAGCTAGAACTGGGAACCACTCACTCAGGTCTGACCAGAGTTCCCTCAAAGCAGCCACAGTGAACAAAAAGCCCATCTGGAGGGTGAATTTATGACCACTATTAACATGAAACTTGTCAAACTGTAAAGTGTGCACCTTAAGACCCTAGCCAGTTACTTTTCAATCGATCTTTGTCTTGTTCTAGCCCTGTTATGTGCTGTACACAATAACCAGCCAATCTTATGACAGTGTACTTTATAAATAAGTAAATATTTATAAATTCAAACATGTTTACTTTGTGAGAGAGAAATGTTCAACATCTCTCTAGTAGAGTTTGTAACTCAAAATAGCAATGAGCTGGAACTAGTATAATCACTATGGAAATCAGTATGGAGAGTCCTCAAAAAACTAAAAATAGAAATTCCATTCAACTCAGTTATTCCCTTTCTAGTTATCTTCCCAGAAGAGTTAAAGACATCATATTACAGCGATACACGCATGCCCATGTTTATAGCAGCACAACTCAAAATAGCTCAATTTTGGAAGCGGCCTCTAGGCCCATCAGCAGATGAATGGATAAAGAAGAATGTGGTATTTACATACAATGGAGTACTACTCTGCTATAAAGAAAGATAAATTCGAGTCATTTGTAGGAAAATGGATGCACCTTGAGACCATACTGTTGAGTGAAATAAATCAGACGCACAAGCTTAAATATGGCATGGTTTCTCTTATATGAGAAACGTAAGTATAAATAAAGAGTAAAATAAAATAGGAAACAGGGAGATAGAACTTTAGCAAATGAGAAATGACCAAGACACAGGGGAACAGAGGAGGAAGGGAAGGAGGGGAAGGGGATAAAAAGATGTGTTATGTATACATACCAACTTCCCACAACAAATGGAATCATTATGTACTGCAAACCTGTGCTAATTTAAAATAAATACATACATAGAAATGAGCTTAGAGGGCATTTTGGGAGTCACCAGCATGCGGTAGTACTTAGAACTGTGGCACTGGCGGAGGTCGCCTAGAAGAGCATGGAGAGGAGGGCGAAGGACTGAGCCCTGGGAGATCAGAAAGTGGGAGAGGGGCCAGCATTCACCGTGGAAGGGAGAGCCGGCGCTGTGCAGTGTCTGACACCGCGAGAGGAGCGTGAGTCCAGGGCAGGAGCGGAGCGCCCGTGTCAGTGAGGAGAGAGGACTGGAAGGGATTTACAACATGGCGGTCATTCAGAATCTGTTCAAAGCAGTTCCAGTGGGGAGGCTGGCGTGAAAACCAGACTGAGGAGAAAATGGGAGGTGTGGAAACACAGTGTCACTCTTTCAAGGAGTTTTACGCTACAAGAGGACAAAGAAGTGAGGCAGTATCTGGCAGGCACGATGGGGTCAATGGAGAGTCTGGCTTCTGAGATGGGAGATCAGTTCAGGTGCTCTTGGAAACGACGTAATAGTGACGAGGCGAGCAGTGTAGGTCCAACAGCAGGAGCAGCACCCTTAAGGTGCTGGAAGGAAATGAGAAGAGTTGGCCTTAGGAGCCTGGGCCACCCAGCCATTTTAACAAGGGCACCTCAGAGCGTGTGTGTGCCGACGCAAGGCAGGAGCAATGGCCTGGACAGGGAGAGGGAAAGCTGTTTTCCTAGACGCCCCAGTGCCTGTGCACACCTCTGCCCGGAAATCTTGCTGCAACTCAAATTCAGCTTGTGCAAGGGGAGCACTTCTCTTCTCTTTCCTGTCTCTGGCCTTACACTCACTATTTTGAGGTACTGGGGATGGAATCCAGGGGCCATCATACTGAGCAATATTCGAGGCCTTTTGAAAAATATTTTTTAAAGTCTTGCTAAGTTGCACAGACTGGGCTTGGACTTGTGATCCTCCTGCCTCAGCCTTCCAGAATGATGGGATTACGGGCATGCGCCACCACACCAGGCTTGGCTTTACTCTGTCTACCGATGGTGTTTGGACTCTCCGTGCCCCCAAGGTTCCAACCCACAATCCTCCCTCACTTCTTCCCTCCCCTGTCCACCATGCAGCTGCAGCACCCCACGGCTGTGTCCCTCTCGCCCATCCCTGCACCCGTGTCCTCTGCCTTCTCACCATCTGTGGTCTGGATCATTGCACTAACCTCCCACTCATCCTCCCGCTTGCTGTTCTTCCTCCTCTGCCCTTTCCAGAGTCTCCTTTCTATTGTTTCTCTGATTCTTTCATCTGTTGGCTCAAAACCCCCCTTGACGCCTCTCCCAGTGCTTTGGCCCCCGAATTTAGTCTGGAGCCTCCTCTTCTGTATCTGAGGTTTCTTTCTCGTGTCCTCTTGCGAGCTTGTTTCTTTTTTT
Source organism: Chinchilla lanigera (assembly GCF_000276665.1). Classification (NCBI taxonomy): domain Eukaryota; kingdom Metazoa; phylum Chordata; class Mammalia; order Rodentia; family Chinchillidae; genus Chinchilla; species Chinchilla lanigera. The sequence goes on from NW_004955414.1 coordinate 24,772,383, forward strand.
TCCCCTGCTTCTCCTATAAATCTCTTCTGATTATTTCTTCCCCAGTGATCACATTCATCTAACTATTCAACCAACCCATTGGTTTTCTCAGTGCCTCCCGGAAGGGAAACAGGGCTGGGGGAGACGAGAGCCATATGGGAAGCAAGAAGCAGCAGAGAGGCCAACTCAGAGACCTCTGAGCTCACTGCAGCCTTTCCTCTCTGCGCTCTGCTCTACGCGATCACCAAGCGCCGTGCATCCTCCCTCCCCAGGGTGTAACCCGCAGCCTTTCCCCTGCTCCACCTGCTGCCTTCATGGTCTCCATAGCTCTTAAGTTGTAACTCAAAAGTGCCCCCATAAGGCTTTTTGCCGTCAGTCCTGCTCCCGGCAATGCTGCTTGGAAGATCTTTCCACACTACATGTCTGACCTGGACGCTGCTTGATTAGATGTTGTAATGGTACTGTGTCACCTGAGGACAAAGTGGACGCTTCATAGCAGGCTCCTATGCAAGGTCTCCTGTGACTTGGCCATGACCTCGTTCCCACCCCCTCCCCCTGGCATCCAGGCAGCGGGGCGGCACCGGTGCATCAGTGATCCTCTGGGTACAGCTGGCTCCCTCTCTCCCCAGGTGCGCCTCCTCCTGCACGGTCCTCCCTCTTATGCATGGTCTGTGTCTCCCTCCTACCTTGGCATTGGCTTCTTTCTTTTGAGTTTTCTGACCCTTCCCTGTAAAGGCTAAGTGCAGCCAGAGGGATGGTGTCTTATTTATCCAGGGCCCCTTAGCACTCACCACAGAGCTGGCCCGTGGGAGGCTCCATCTGGGTGCAGGAGGGTGACGACCTAGGGCCCAGGCTGTACTCAGGGTGGGGCAGGGTGTTCAGACCGGGAGAGTTTGGGACTCAGGCTGTTGAATGCAATCTGGATTTGAATCCTGCCCCTGCTACTTAGGTGCTGGGTAACACTGGGAAAACTGTGTACCTCCCATCCCTTTGTCTCCTTATCTGTGAAGAGGACCTGATGGAACACAGACTTGTGAGGAGGACGGAATGAGGTAAGATCTGTCAAGTGCTTAGCACAGCGCTGAACACATTCTAAGTGCTCAATAAATGCCAGTGTTTTTGCATTGCTCACTGCAGTGAGCTCAACTAGTTAGGTTTTAAAATCTTTCTAATTAAAAGAATTTCCTACTCAGCCTATGTAGATTTATGGTCTTATATTGGATTTATGGTCTAGTATTGGTCTATATTACTAATACTGTACCTTTCCCTTAAACAGAAAATTCCTGTTTGATTTCAAGTAATTTCTCAATTTTGAAAGACTAAGAATAAAATGCCCAGCTCATTCCTGCCACAGGTCTTTGGCATTTGCTGGCCTCACCCCCATCTGAGCTCTGCAGCTGGCTCATCCCTGACCCCCTTCCCAAGAGCACCCTCCCACGCCTCCAGTCCTCTTGGTTTTATTATCTCTGTAGTACATAAACTTCTGGAACTATCGCCTTTCTTTTTAATTTCCACCTCCCTCTGTTAGAATGTGACAGAGAACAGGCCTTTGCTCATTATGTTTTCATGGCCTCATCCCAAGCACATGGAGTGGACATAGTGCTACCTCGATAAACACTGGTTGAATTAATTTTCCTCAGCAGCTGCCGAGGAAATCTGATGTTGTTAAAAACTGAACTAAGCTTTCTTAGTCTCTCAGGAACCCAGGCACTAAAATACTTCTCAGTTTCCTAGTTCCTGGATTGTACCTTTAAAACATCTTAGCAAGTTTTAAGAATAGTTGAATATAAAAAGATATAATATCAAGTATGTTTCTTAAATAACTTATCCTTTATCTGGATATTATGAAAGTCCAATAAACCTGAAATCTACATCATACTTAATATTTCTTTAGACACGAAGGACTTCATGAAGTACTATGTGCTTAATGAATTTGTTCCTTGTCGAATATGAGTTTTTTGCCATATCGAATATGAGTTTTTTCTGGCTAAAATTGATCACAGATGGTATAAAGGTCATTTGCAGAGCAGACTGTCTCCCAAATCCCCAAATGCCAAATTAATAAGACTTTACTATGTACAGATGAGAATAGGAAAGTCTTTAATTTGACCGGAAGTTATTATTTTCTTTAGTACAACTTGGGACTTAAAATTTTATTTCTTAAAAAAAAAGATATTGGAAAGCTGGGGATGGTGGTGCACATCTGTAATACTAGCTACTTGAGAGGCTGAGGCAGGAGACTTTAAGTTTAAGGCCACCCTGGGCAATTTAGCAAGACACAGTCTCACTATTAAAAACAAAACAAAACAGTTCAATAGAAAAACAGGCGAAGACTATGGATGTTCTCAGGAGAAATCCAAAGGACTATAGACCTAAGACAGCATGCTCACTCTTACTAATAATCAAAGATAAACAACTTAACATAATCTTTTTGGCTGATGAGCCTTGCAAAAATTAAAAAGATCAATGATAAACAACTCATGTTAGTAAGGATATGGATGCAATGCAATGCTGCAGGGAGTATGCACTGGTACTTTTCTGGGAGGGCAATCTGGCAGCATCCATCCTGGCAGCATCTGTGTTTAAATACTCATATTCTTTGACCCGGCAATTATACTACCGCAAGTCTCTCCTTCAGGAGTATGGAGAGGTACACTAAGAGGGATACTCACTGTTTTAATCCAAAAATGAGGAATAACTTCAATGTTATTGAAGGGATAAGGCTAATAAGTGGTGTCTTCAAACAAATATAGATTAGAAAGTGAAAAGAAATGAAGTAGCTCTCCTGTTAGTATGGAAAGATATCTATGATGTTCTCTGCAGTGAAGAACACTACACAGCAGTTTTCAACTTGCATTGCTATAGTTTTAAAAATGTGTTTGTTCGCACGTAAACCTATTTGCATCACAGCAGCAAAAGATGCTCTTTGCCGACATAAGGCAGAAAACTCTTTCTTCTCTGTGCAAAGCCCTCACTCTCACCCTTTCTCATTCGGATGCAAAGTCAGAGTCTGCACCAATTTCCGGCTCCTGGGCTATCTGGGCTTCTTCCGTCATCGCTCTGCATCGCTGCCTCTGCTCTCATCACCCCGGGCTTCCTTCCAGTACCTCTGGGTGTTTCATTTGCAGCTTGTTCCCTTTGCCAGGAACTCTCTTCCCCGCACATCCCCATAGCTTGCTTGCTCCTGACCTTTGCATCTCTGACCAAATGACACTGCAATGAGGCCCTCTCTCATCACAGCCCGTGTTCTGAGGGAATGGGCTCCTCCTCACCCCTTACCTTGCCCGGGGACTTTCTATTCTACTCCCCTGACCATCTGCCGCCATCTGCTACATGATGGATGCCCTTGTTTATGGGTTAGCTGCCTAGCTCCTCCCTTGGAATTATAAACTCCAGGAGGGCTGAGATTTTTGCTTGTATTATATTGCTGGATTCCTGGCACCCAGAATGGTACCTGGCACACAGTAGGAGCTTAATAAATGTTTACTGGAGAAATAAATAACATTTCATTTTTACAGATGCACAGAAACAGATGTGAAAAATACTCAACAAATTTTAATAGCTGTTACTACTGGGAAGTGGGGTTGGGGCCCTGTGAGGAGAATTCTCACCTTTACTTTATACCTTTCTGTACCACTGGGAACATGGACCATTTTTGTAATTAAAAATGAAATTAAAGTATTTTATTTTATTTATTTTTTTTTTTTTAATTTTTTTTTTATTTTGAGATTGCATTTCACTGAGTTGCCCAGGCTGGGGTCAAACTCAGGATCCTTCTGCCTCGGCCTTCCAGAATGCTGAGATTATAAGTGTGTACCATACCATCTTGCCTGGCGAAATTAAAGTATTTTAAAAGATAAACATAATGGCTGAGGGGCTGGGGATTTAGCTCAGCGGCAAAAGCGCCTGCCTGGCAAGTGCAAGGTCGTGAGTTCGGTTCCCGGTACCGGAGAAAAACCAAAAAAAAACATAATGGCTGTATTTCCCCTCCCAGATCATTCATAACACTTTTCTGAGGCTTTACAATGGTTTGGCTATGGCCTAAGTGTGTTCCCCAAGGGCTGTGGTGAGAGTCACTGTGAGGTATTAAGAAGGTGAAAAGTTGGAACAACTAAGAGGTTAGAGGTGGGGCCTGTGAGAGATGATTTGGATGAGACAAGGCTATCAGGGTAGAGGCCCCACGATTGAATCCTGGTGGCTTTATAAGAGGGAGAGAGTAGTGCCAGCTACTTAGGATGCTGAGGCAGGAGGATCACTTGAACCCATGAGGTCAAGACCAGCCTGAAAAGCACAGTGAAACCTCATCTCATAAAAAAACAAGTGTGTGTGTGGGGGATCAGAAGACACATATGCTTGTGCCCTGTCTCTCACCATATGATGCCCCATGCCTCCTCGAGACTCTGCCACCAAGAAGACCATCACTAGATGTGCCCCCTTGACCTTGGACCTCCAGAACCATGAACCAAAATAAACCTCTTTTGTTTATAAAGCTATCCCCCCTTAGGTATTTCATAACAGTAACAAAAACTAGATTAATATAGGCTCCTTTCTGCAGACACAGAAAATAATTTCAAAAAAGAACTAAGACTTCTCTACCGTAAACTTCTCTTTACTGTATATACCATACACAATTCAGAAAATACCAGCAATTCTGATCTTTGTGAAGCTCTAACACTCTCAAATAGACCAGGAATGTAACACATGCAAACATACACACATATTCTCATACACACTATGCCATGCGCCTGCTAGCTAAAATTCCCTTCTAATTAACACATCCAACCCTTCTCTGAATCTACTTCCTCCCTCCGGCAGAAAGAAGGAATGTCACTAATTCCTTATGTTATTTTCTCTACACAGTAAAGTCAAACATTGCTGTCAGACAGGGTAGACCTGATACAGTCCCATGTGGGCTACAAAATTCATTTAGTGTTAGAGGGAAGACGCATTCTCTCTCTTAGAAACAAATCCAACTGAATTATTTAGCATGAGAGGTATTCAAGGGACACAGTCACACAGCACCATAGGGACAAAGCCCTCCAATGAGTGTCCTTCTGTCATGGTCACTAGGCCTCTGTCAAGTGACCCTCCTCTTCTCCCTGGGCCTTGATTTCCCAGAAGCACACCCAAGGCATCATTAGTAATATTCTGCTGGGAGCCGGTTCATGGGCTTTGACACCAGGTTTTCCTGTATTCTTAACTAGCCACAAAGACTCTCTGGTGATCCCACAAGGCCTCACCCCAACACCACAGCAAATGGAGGGAGGGATGCAGTTCAGCTCTGAGAGTTCAGGAGAACCAGCCTGCCTTTCCTGGGAGTTCCTTCAACTCCCCTGAAAAGCAGGGCAGCCACGGGCAGCTCTCACCACTCTTTTGGTATGGAAGCTGGACTCAGAATTTTGAGTGAGAACCAACCAACCAGCTGGGTTTTTGCTTTTCTTCTTCTTTCTTTTTAAGGTCAGCTGGAATGAACGTCAAAATTATCTAGGAACCAGCCCCTTGTGGACAGTTGCACTTGATTATCACTAAGTTATGGCAAAGCGACAGATTCAAGTTGTGGCAGTGCTGCTGACAGTTCTCCAGGACAAAGCTAGGTTTGGTTTTGCTTATTCAGAAATGCTGACTTGTTACTCCTTACCTAACCTTCATTTCTGAGGCTTTGTGATTCTTCTCACACTTCAGAAATGACGTCTACTGAAGGATCTGGTTATTGAATTCCTCTTACTTGGGGCAAGAGCACAGATTTTGGAATTAGACCACCAGTGAGGGTTTTATTGGGGGCAGGGGTGGGGAACTGAGTACTGAACCAGGGCCTTCACAGTGAGCTCTAGCCACTGCCTTTTCAACTTTTTTTCTTTAGCCAGAGTTTCACTACATTGCCCAGCCTGGGCTTAGACTTGTTTTCCTTCTGCCTCAGCCTCTCAGAAAGCTGGGATTATAAGCTTGCACCACCATGCCTAGCTCTATCGATGAGATCTTAACAAGAAAACATCTCTCTGAGCTTCATTCTTAAGTGGAAATAATCACCCTTACCTGGTAGGTTACCTTTGGGATTAAATGAGATAATGCATACTCAGGGCTCAGTGTTGTACTTTTTAACAGATAGAGGACTCAATAAATCACCATTACTACCAAAAAATGAGACCCTGATTTTCCCCATCTGATGCTTTTCAGGTAGTGTCTCCCATAATTGCCCTGAACTGTCTCTCAAGACAAACAGGTCTCAAAACTGACCACTCTGAAACCTCTTGTGCCCGAACCTCTTGCCAGATGTATCAGAGGACTAGAACCGATATTGCTAGAGTGCTGGATCTCACGGTTAATTCTGAAACACGCATGCACACCGTGCACGCATGCACCCAGACCCACGACATTTTGTGGAAGCCTAGGGGGCTAGGGCTGAAGCTCAGGAATCTCACTAGGCAACTGAGTGGCCCCCAGCTTTCCTCTGCACAAAACTGTGACAGGAGTTTGTTCACTGCCGCCAGTGGTCAAAAGAAGGACATGATTACAAGAACTAATGCGATAACAGTGTGGAGAAGGCTTGGGGCTCCTCATACCCTGGCCTGCTGTGGCTCAGGGATGCTGCTCTGAAGACAACCAACCCTCAGGTCCCTAAAGGGCTCCGATTCCTCTTCTCCCCAATCCGGCCTTTTCCTCTCCGTCCCTCAACTCAACAAACATGGACTTCAGGCCCCACCATAAGCCAGGAACTGGGGAAAGAGGTGAATTTCGCTTAGTCAGCCCCTGGGAGCTCCCAGTCTTGTAAGCAGGACAGCCACCAGGACAGTAGTTACCAGCAGACAAAGGCCATCCAGACAGTTCTCTGGAAAAGGAAGGACCGCCCAGACTTGCTGCTGGCTACCCTTAGTTACCCGGAGCTCAAGGCAGTGCCCTTAGCAGGAATGTTGTGGGCTACTCACCACACTGGTTTTCTACATGGCCCTGGCCCACTCCACAGGACTCGGTCCGCCGCTCGGATGCTCTGGGAGACTTTTTAGCCACATCGAGGTCCATGCCTGAGAGCTGGAGGTGAAACTGCTCCCTGTGCGCGGCCTTCCTGAGCGTGCGGAGCGCCTTCCGCAGCCGCTTCTCCGTGCGCTTTGCGATGCAGCTCAGGTCACAAGAAGCTGCAGAAACAAGAGGGACAGCAGCTCGGGAGGAGGTCAGGCCACGGGGAGCGGGGGTATCCACACTAACTGTAGGGCCCACCAGCACCCCGAGATCCCAGTGGATCGGAAGGGGAGACACCTGGAGGTGGGCGCCTAGCAAGCTGGGCAGCATTTGTTCAATTCCGAAAGAAATTTGTTGACCAAAACGGTAGCTTTGAGTTTTCATGAAGCAGAGAAAATCATCAGGTCAGGTTCTCAACCAATTTCGTGTAGTTTGGGGATGAAAATAAAACAGGAGATACTTCAGTGTTTGCACTATTTTTCCTCCCAGGAATGATGAAAAGTGAAAGGCAAAGAAAGAAAAAGCAAGCTGTGAGAAGCCTGGCGCCATAGTGGCTTTCAGACCAACCTGTCACCTCCTTTTGGTAAGTTTCACGCTCAAACTCAACAGTGAGAAACATTTCCTTGGGGGCGCTTGGTCGGCCAGGGGCTCCCGGGACTTGCTTGCCGGAACTGCATGTAAGGTTTGCGTAGCGGAAGCTCTCTTTTACTGAGCTGTGCTTCTCTGTATGAAGAAACAAAATTATCGGAAGCCAAGTCCTAGCAAAGCACTCATTTGGACGTTCGCTAGAGCTCAGTAAACATTTCATTAAAACAACTCTCCAGGGACTGTGTGATTAACTCCACATGCTAAGACGTTGCAAGCCCCCAGCTAGGAGCTGGAGGACATTTTCATTTTGAAGTGCCAGTACTGCCTCCTATATAACTTTACAGTCTAGCTCTTGAAAATTCTTGTCACGGATAAATGCTGCTGTTTCTGACTGACCAGCCACGCAGGCGGGAGGAGGCACCAAGGGGCCTTTGTGCATTCCTTCCTTGCTAAGGTGCGCTCCCATTCCTTCTCACAGCTGGTTTCCTCACAGCTGGACTCTGATGGCCTGAGCAGGGGCCGAGGTCTTTACAAAGGGGATGAGCTCAGCGGCAGAAAAGAAACCAATTCCTGTTTTCAGGCAAACTAATTTTGGCGTGATTCCAGCCCAGAGGGCGAGCTGGAAAGCTCATCCACAGTGATGTCTCTTTTTCACATCACCACGAACAATACGTGGCACAAAGAATCAGCAGAACCAAACAGTATCCTGACCGGCATTGACAATGATGGTGGAAGTTTCACGTAAGGAGGGCTTTGTACATCCCCATTTCCGACTTTGGCTGTCTCCCCTGCCCCGGCGGCTTCCCCTAAGTCTGTTGACTAATGATTGTGAACCCAAACCAAAGAGCAGATCTCCATACCCACACAATGAATGTGTCTCTGTTTCAAAATCTGACTTTATCCAACTGAAGAATTATCTGCGTGGTATTCTTTTACATTACAAGGATGTTCAAACCAACAGGTCATGGGGATGGGAAGGAAAGAGGCAGATTCATCCTCCTCTATATTCTTCCCTCAAAGACGTATTTTACATTTTTAAAAAGCTAACTTCAAATTATAAACTAAACAGACATTCATTATGAGCCTCTTTCTTTTCAATTTTCCTATCTGTATTTTTAAAAATCATTTTATTTTTAAGAGTTTCGATTTATAAAACTTGCTAAGATAGCATAGAAAGTTCCCATATATATTCTCCACTCAAGTTTCCCTTAATGTTAACATTGGACTTTAATATCATATTTATCAAAACTAAGAAATTAAAGCCGGACATGGTGGTGCATGTCTACAATCCCAGCACTCAGGAGGCTGAGGCAGAAGGATTGCTGTGAATTTGAGGCCAGCCTGGACTACCTAGTGAGTTCAAGGCCAGCCTGAACTACATAGGGCAACCCTGTCTCAAATAAAACAAAACAAAACAAAACAAAAACCGCTAAGATACTGGCAGTGGTACAATCCCATAAAGTCAAGTCCAGGCCATATAAATGCCCACTGTGGAGACTATGGAAAAAGAAGAAAAACTTAAAATTACCCATCATCCTGTCACCTAGATACAAGCACTCCTCATGATACAGTGAGCTTTTTTCTTTTCTTCATTTGTTCAGGCACATTTGGGATTGTGTTAGATGTACAAAATGTTACGGTCCCTTTTTGTATTACAACACTCTAACAAGTATAATAAGTACATTTTCTTCTGTCATCAAACATTCATTGAATACAATTCAGTTGATAGCAGCATACAATCCCATCAAATGGAGAAACCAAAATGGATCTTGGTTAGTTACCAATAGGTATCAAAAGTGAACAGTGAGCTTTATGTTTGTGTGATTTATCTGAGGGTAGGTTGGGAAGGAAACCTCCTAATAAATAAATCCTGATGCTTAATCACCTACAGTGTTCTCCAATACATTACAGGAAATGTGAACTAAGGGAAGAAAGAGGAGCACTACATCCTGCTCATATCAGTAAGTCTGGTTATACGTGGATGGTAGTTGTTTTGCTTGGAATCACAGCTTCCAAGAACTAGACCCAGTAGGGATCCTGGGTATTACATCTTTGCTCATCGACGTTATCATATCTGAGCCAAACTTTTTTTTTGCGGGGGGTGGGGGTGGGGCGTACCAGGAATCAAATTCAGGACCTCACACTTTCTGGGCAGGTGTTGTACCACTGAGCTAAACCTCTGGCCTGTTTTTTGTTTTCTTTTTCTTTTTCATTTCTTTGGCTTATGTTTCTAGCAAACATTAAGATCTAGAACATTTAACCCAATATGATCACAGATGGGTAATTCATCTCAAGCCCTTATTGACTCCTGTCAACTCAGGGTTCTCCAGAACTCAGCAACTCCCTCTTAAAGGAAGCCCTGCAGTATAGTCCTAGAACTACACAGGGGTGCTTAGCCAGGCCCTCCTTCCTCTGGGATCAAAGTCCCTGCAGACTCTGAAGTGCTCCTGAGTGAGCTGGACAGTTGTCCATCCACCCTCAGACCTCCAGCTCGGCTCAGCCCCTTCCCGACACGCAGGCAAGTTCCAGCGTCCGACATGCTGGCAAGCAGCGGCCATCTGATTCCATACCTGGTAGTGCTGGTCGCAGACCCTCAGGAAACAGCTCGGCCTTTTTCAAACTACACTTGCCTTCATTTAGCTTAAAGGTTACACTTGTCCTGATGGTGGTGACATCTTCAGAAAGAAACAAGTGAGAGAAGTTACCTTCGGAGGCAAAGGAAGAGAAGAACCAGGGGGGCGATGGCGAGCTGTCCATTGGGGGGACCCCCCAGTGTCACACAGCCTAAGCCCAGAAAAGGTTGGATCGTGGAGTGCCCATCAGCCCGGAGAGCAGATGCCTGGAGCCAGGAGTCATCCTTATTCCCTCCTGGGAGACATGAATCCAGTGTTCAAATACAACAAACAGAGGGCTCAAACAGCCTTCACAGTGAGATAAGAGATGAGGTCACTTGTGGGCCATTTCTGTCGGGGAGATGGAGAAGAGCAGACGTTCCTACGCCTGCCCTGGCAGGACAAGGCGCAGGGAGCTGCCATTCCAGGAGTGGTTAGATTTCCAGGCCTGGCAGGGAGCAAGGGCCCTGCCTTTAGGAGCTGATGTGCAGAATTCTGTTCTCCTCCCAGAATCTGTCTTAAGCACATGTTAGGCTCTGGAGTCTATGACCTAGATGTAAATTCTAGCTCTTTGACTTGTGGTGAGAACTCGAGAAAGTTCCTTAATCTATGTCGCATAATTACGCATCTATATTACCAGGCTGTTCTGAGGATTAAATGAGATAAAGCAAAAGAAGATAAAAAAAAAAATTTAGCTCAGTGCCTGGTACAAAGAAAGAACTGAGTAACTGCTAGCTGTTTGTCTGTCTACTCTTAGAGTAGCCCAAATCACCAAGGAATCATCTCTGAGGAATTTGGTGAAACAGACCATGATGAACCTTCTGGCTGCTCTGAACATCTGGCAAAAAGAGCAGGAAAGGATGGTGCTTAAGACTCTGAACCTAGACTGCCTGGGTTCAAATCCTGGCTCCTCTATTTCCTATCTGAGCAGCTGGTAAGTTAGCTCACCTCTCTGAGCCTAAGGTTGCCTGGTTAATGAGGATAATAAAAAAACTGACCCAGAGGGATGCAGTATAGATTAAATCAGCGAACACACAATAAGGTAGCTGGTATATTTTAACTGCTCACTTGCTGTTTGCTTTGGGTCACTAGCTTCGCTTATAAATGTTATACAGACATCAAAATGGCATGTGGGCCAGGTGTGGTGACACAAGCCTATAATCACAGCACTCAGGAGGCTAAGGCAGGAGTTCCCTACGAGTTCAAGGCCAGCATGGACTACATAGTGAGACCTTCTTTCAAAACAAAAATGATACAATACGAGCTTCATTCAAATGCTCTCAAGGCATAGTAACAAATGGATCAATATCTAGGAGGAGGAGACCTCCTGAAAACTCTGGATTTTATTCTGAGTCTTTGGACAAACTGGAAAAGGTATGGGTCTCTTTCTCAGGACAGAATCCCTGCTGCCCCAGGCGTGTCTCCTGCAGGGCTTTGAGGTGCTCTGGGGAGCCAGAAGTTTGGGAGCCCTGAGTGCCCTGGCTCCAAGGCTCTGTGGGCCTCTTCGCAGAATGATGACCACCAGAATGAACACAGCACACAGGGGACGCTCGGTAAGTGACAGTTGTATGGGCAAGTTAGATTTCAGGCACCAAGTTAGGTGCAGCAAGAACAACCTGTCGCATGCTCACAGCGTGGAGATTAAGGAAAAAAAGAAACACCCAATAAACATTCCGATAAGCTAACACCCAAAAACAGCACCTCATGAATGAACGCCATTGAGCCCAGGAAGAACACACGGATTTGGTAATTACCCCCAAAAGCAGAGTCATTTGATTTTTGCTGTTTGTTCCTGAGAGGAGAAGAAGAGCCGCAGGTGACAGAGTAGGCCTCGTGCAGTCCTGATAGACAGAATGTGGATTGCAACATGAGTAAGCAAGATTACAGGCCATCCTGCTAGCAGCTAATATTGCCCCAGTCCTACTCCCCATATGATGCTAGAAAAACACCCAGCCTATGGGGTCCCCAAGGACAGGCCTCTAGTGGTCAGGAAGTACCTGGCCAAGGACACGAAAGACCTCTGAGAGCATCCGACATCTACAGGCCAGGAAGCTGCTGCCCTGGCCTGAGGATCTGCCCCAGGGACTGGGCCCCACTCACCTGAAGAGAGGCGGATGCCAGAGTGACATCTTAGGAAGCACCTGTCTCCACCACTCTTACTGCAAAGCAGGGACACGTGGGGCGACACACTTGTGGGCGGGAACCCCTTCACTTCTAAACAGGACAAAACACAGACACTTACAGAAAGAGAAGGACATTTCCAAGTGTGACAAGGATGGCTGCATTACATGCACCAAAAGCCTCAAGAAAAGAAGGTGGAGCTGATGCCCATCTGGAATACAACCCCAGGCCTCATTTCCCACCGTGGTCCACGATATTGTATGCTATTTTTTCATGCAGAAAAGCAACCAGCAAAACAGACACGAGTTCCAACCTACACAGAAGCACAGAAGGAAATGCCAAAGAGCCTGCAAAGTATCTCCTGTTTTTGGACTGAGTAAAGACCAGCCGCTGCCGCTGATAGGGGAGAACTCAGTGGGAAGTGAGGGGCACTGGGCACAGTGGGACATGGAGCCCTCACAACCTCAGGCCTCTGGGCCAGCAGTGAGCACCCCTGGCTGAGCCTGTGCCAATGTGGGCACCCCTTACCCACACAGTCCTTTTTGTTCCAGTGGAGTTTGTAGCCCGGATAGCACTGGCACTCGTAGTCACCCACTGTGTTCACACAGACCTGCTGACAGCCACCGTTGTTGTCGCTGCACTCGTTGGTGTCTGTGGAACAAAACGCTTCCCTGTCACAGCAGCACAGCACTGAATGGCTGACACTGTTCCTCTGCTGAGGAAGAGGCAGCAGTGGAGTCACGTGGTTGGAAGTCACCAAAGGGACGATGCTCCTTGCCTTTGGAACATGCGTGTGGCATCTGCTGCACACACACCCCACTCCCTGATGTCAGGAGCCTCTCCAGCAAGGTCTCGAGTTCCATCCTCGACCAAACCACTGCCCCATTAGGGACAGTAGAAGGGACCACACTCTACTTTCAGATGTCCAAACTGAGACACTACATGGGATTCTAATTTAAAACTCCACCATCCTCTGGTCCAGACAGCAGGGAGACAGAAGGAAGACTCTCTTCTTGACCCCACAGCTAAGAAACAGAGAGGGGAAGAAGTCTGCACTGATCTCTGTCAACCTGAGACTGAATCCAGGTTGGAAGGTGGCTCCACCTTAACCTAGATTCATGTCTGTCTCAGGGTGGCTTTTGTTGGCATTTCCTGGGGGGCTGGGAAGGGTACTTTTTAGCCAGGCCAAGGATGTGTTGAAAGGAAGGGAGACAACAGTATCTACAGCAAAGCACCACCACCATCCACTGATCTCCAAGCACAGGACACAAGGATTGGGCAAAAGGTATCCTGGCCAGTGGTTCCCCAATCCTGCAGATCCTGAGAATCACCTAGGAGAGCCTAAAAATTCTGGCTGAAATCTCTGGAGTCAAATCTTTTGTTTTGTTTTCCTTTGCTTTGGTGTAGGGTAGGGGTGTGTGTGTGTGTGTGTGTGTGTGTGCACCCATACTGTTTTTGTTTTTTGAGGGTGGGCCTTTCTAAATTGCCCAGGCTGGCCTTGAATTCACGATCTTAAATGCCTCAGTTTCCCAGGTGCTGGGATTATAGGTAGGCACCACTATGGAATCTGTATCCGTATTCTCAAAGATTTCTGGGCAAACCTGATGGCCAGGTGAGTGAGAATTGTTGGTACCAAATCTGTTTATGCTACTGCTTGCTTGACCATAAGCCGAAGAGACAGGAGAACATGTCGCTAAGTGGACAGAGTGGAGAGATAAACTCAGCAGTTCTACTTCCCGCTCAAAGACCCAAGCTGTGGGCTCAAGCTGAGGCTTTGCAGCCAGTGCTATGCACAGCTGGGTTGAGGAACTGTTTGGTGCCTGCCACGCCTCTCTGAGTGCTGCATCTTTACAGTCTGCTAGGAAGTCCAGCTGATGGGTCTCAGCTCCTGACAGACCCCCACCCCCATTCCCTGAATATAGCCCCAAGTCAACAAAGTCAGTGACAAATCCACAGCTGAAAGAGCTTAGCTCCTCTCTGCTCCATTTCACTTGTGACATGCTAAAGGTATCCACGTGGACAGATCCCTTTAGCAGGTGCTTCCCTGGAGTGGAAGGACTTGTTGCCCCTGGACAGGGGCTGGAATGTACCTTTGTCCCTAGTATAGGAAAAATCTCCCACCCCACTCCCTTCAGACCCAGCCTCACCCCACCTCCCAGCCCGAGAGAGGTGGTCCACTCACCTCCACAGTGGGTGAAGCCATAGAGGGTGTACCCTCTGTCGCAAGCACAAGAAAATGTGCCAGGGTGGTTGAGGCAGCTGTGATCACAGGTCCTATCCAAAGAGCACTCGTCCACATCTGCAATTGCCAAAGCGAGAGGGGAGCTGCAACCAACTCTGATGTGAACGGAGAGGTTCCTAATGCACACCAACCGCAGACCGACAACGGAAACAACACACAGGAGGGGAAGAGTGTTCATTCTCCTCCCTCACTGTGTCCAAGAAAGTGTTGAGCAGCCCACGATAAGTATAAGCAAGGCCAGGGCCCTTGTTTCCGAACTGTGTTGCAAACTGCACTTTCCTTGAAGCTCAGTTGGTCTTTTGCTCATGCTTATTTGCAAGGGCGAGTAATTTAAATCATATAAACACCTAAAAAGAGTTTCCGCAAACTATATAAGGCTAGCTATACATTATTAGGGGTATATTACTACTACTACTAGTAAAACAGCAACCACAATTTTTTAAGCTATGGTGAAATGAAAGGAGAAAACACTTGGATTGGAGGTAAATCTGGTTCCCATCTCTTTCTGATCTTTCCAGAATCAGTCTTCTGGTCCCTGGCAATTAAAATCCTGGGTTTTAATGCCATCTGCACTGAAAGAATGCATTCACACGAATATTCTCAGTGCTGAAACTCAGTGGTTAAACGCTAAACAGGATCCACTTAGCCAGTCATTTGGTTTTGTGCCACTTTCTACCTGGCCCTGAGTGGCTGCACCTTTGGCTGCAGCTGGAGCCATGCAAGCCAGCCTCTGAGGCCGCATTTGTCTATCTCATCAGCTCTTCCATGGTCTGGCCCTCACCTCTTTCCTGTGAGCTAGAGCTGTAGTGCTTCATTCCCTGAACTCTTTGGGGGTTTTAACAGTGACAGCTTGTCTCTCCGAACGGGTAAACCAGGACTCAGACAGCACTCGGGGAAAGCCAACCAGACCATCAGGAGGCCACTTTTTCAACACCAAACGTGTCATGAGAAACTATGTTAATAAAAAGCAAACATTTAGAGGGATCAGGAGGAATGAAAAAGTGAAATAAAAAGGGCAATTTCTTGCAAAACCTTTCCATCCCTAGCTTTTCCCAGAAACCCTGGCTTTTTCTTCTGCAAATGTGTTCTCTGCAAATATTTGTTCTACAAAGACTGATCAGTGAAAAATGAGAAAAAGTCCGTTTCTTCCCCGGTAATTGATGCCATTCTGTGAAATCTGTTATTAATATCAGCTATTTGCCAAGAAAGGGACTTGTTCAGTAGCTGACTTTGGCTGCTTGCTATGGGCTTTTGCTTTGCCAAAAATAATGAGATCACTTTCCTAATTCTTTTTTAATGTGTTTACACAGCTTAAACAGCAATGCTTGCTCTATACATTATGAAACATTAAGTGGAACAGAGAATTTGCTTTCCAAGTCAAACTGCAGAAAACCACACAATAATCATCTAGAGTTAACTCACTGAATTTAAAGAAGAATATACTTGAACTGGCTGGCAAATTATGTATTAAGAACAGACCAAAAGGAAGAAAAACATAATTCAGACCATAAAGTTTTTTTAAAAAGACATGAACTTCTTTATCATGTGACATGAAATCAGATTTTATATTCTGAGTTTTACTTACTGCAGATATTTCTAAAAAAAAAAAAAAAAAAACTACAACAGTTCTTATTTCCAGAAACAGAACAGAAATAGTTAGATAGCCTGTATATCCTGACAGCTTTCTCCTGTACAGCAATAGAACATAAATGGTGCTTCACCAAAACATATAAATGATGACATGACCTCAAAAGAGGTGTGAACACCAAATGCTGCCAAGGAAGTCCCCCTGCTGCCTCCCTTACTTGGGAAGGATGCATTTGATAAGGGGTCCAACCAGTATCTCTTTCCCACGATCCCCTCCTGCCTTTGCATCCTCTCTCTCTCCAAGCATCAAAGGCTGGTCATTCAAAAAAAGGCTATACGAGCCAAGTGTGCTGGTGAGTGTCTGTAATCCTAACTACCTGGGAAGCTGAGGCAAGAGGACTGCAACTGTGAAGCCAGCTTATGCAACATAGCAAGACCCTGTCTCAAAATTTAAAAATTAAAAATGAGCTGGGGATGTAGCTCAGTGGAAGGTCCTCGGTTTAATCCTTAGTCCCCCCACTTAAAAAAGGGGGCTACAAATCGCATACCAACTGGTTCATGGTCTTGATTATGGACTGACCCCAACTTTTTGCGAGGAAGGTATGTTACCTACATGTACATATTTTTGGCAGCAAGTTTTGTCACAAATTCAATAACATTAAAGAAAATTTTAGAAAAGAAAAATTATTCATAATTTCAGGGCTAAGGATGTAGCTCAGCTGTATGGCACTTGCCTAACGTGCACAAAGCCCTGGGTTTGATCCACCAGCACCGGAAAAAAAAAAGAAAAAGAAAAAGAAAGAAAGAGAAAGAGAAAGAAATAAAGTTATTCATAATGTCAACACCCCAGTGCAACTCTGCTTGAAGTCTGTATTCCATTCCATTTCTAGCAGCAAGCTCTACTGTAATCTCCAGATGGATTCTTTAAGGTGTTCTCTTATCATTAACAGCTTAATCTACAAAATATGTCTGTGAGCCCCATCACTGGTTTTACTCTACCTAGCAGATGGGTTACGTGAAGCCTGGACTGGATCAGCGACTGCTGGAATTAGCGACTCTGTCAGGAAGCTGGGTGAGCTAGTTTCTACCAAAGCGCTGGTGGTGGAGGTAGAGTTAACATCTTCCCTTTCAACCAGAGGCCACAGCACAGCTATATTTTCAGCACGTACCTTGGCAAGACTTCTCATCAGTTAATAATTTGAATCCTTTTTTGCAGCTGCAGTCAAAACTGCCCACAGTGTTTTTGCAGAAATGATCACAACCTCCATTTCGAGTCTGGCACTCATCGATATCTGTAACAGGCAAGCACTGGGAAATCAGAGAACTATATTTGCCTCGCTTCCTACAAATTGCTGGAGTGCTATTGCCTACGTTCATTATTCTCTGAAATAAAGACAGACCCATAAAGGCATTTAAGAATGTCTCCTGATGTTTTGGATCTTACACAGAGTTCCTCATCTTGGCTGAACCAGTTTTGAAGGACAAATGTCTCATCTTGAGAACGCTGACTTCCAAAGACCTTGCCAAGCATTAGGTAAACAAAGGATGGGAAAGAGTCGTGACAGCCGCTTATACTCTCATCCCTGTGGTACTCATGCAAGATAAGAGAGCTCCCGTTAGTATACTTTCTCTTCTAGCTTAATGATTAAAGCTATAAGGGAGTAGAGCATTTGTTTTGGCAAATTGTATAATGATCAAATAGCTTCAACGTTTTTTAAATGATTCCTGATAATCTTATCTTTTTTCCGCTTTATCTGGTAACTGGTTATCAATCGTTTATCACTAATCCTTTGTACTCTTGCCCGTGAAATAATAGCAAGTCACTGGGGTCTGTCGTCATCAGTAAAAGTTAATGGTACAGTTATTCATTAAGTTCTCTGGATAATAATCTTCACTGCTATTTACATAATAATCTCAAGGCTATTATTTATGACAGATTGATATTATCTCCTGCCAATGAATATTTCCTTGAACTGCCTTTTTCTAATAAGGCCACACCCCAAAATGGATCATTTGAAGCTTGACCTTCTCAACAGTTAGTATAATTAAGATGGCTCTAATTAAGCTTACTCAATTATAACCGTCCACTAGCTCAGGGGGAAAACTCCCATCAATATGAATCATAAGCAAATCTGGAATCACTCTCACACATCAGCAGCATGGGGCTGCCTCGGCAACACACGTGGTGAACACTACCTTTACACGTCTTTCCATCCAACTGGAGGGTGAATCCGACCGGACAGCTGCAGTGAACACCGGTCGAGGTGTCCTTACAGGTGCGGTCACAGCCTCCATTGTTCACAGCACACGTTTCTGACCAGGTAGAAAAGGCAGTTAGTTAGCTTTCCAAAGAAGTAGCGATACAGCTGTTAATATTTGACAAAGTTTGTGAAGGCCAGAAAGCACGATGGGGTACCCCTGGTCCAACCCCAAGTCTCTGCCACCTGCAGGTGAGATGGATGGGGAGCAGGTGTGGCTCCTCCCACCCACCAAAATGATTGGTATTTCCTAAGGAAGCTGGTCAGGATGGCCAGAGGGGTGAAGATGTCTCCCAATCCCCAGAATGGTTCCCCACTATAGGCAGATTTAAAGCTATTAGAGGTTCGCGTTAATCCACAGCCAGCAACCAGCTCAGTATGACCACAGTGGCAGACTGGCTGCACATGCAGAACAGGGCCACAGGGGAATGCTCCATTCTTAATCCCAAACCTTTTTTCAGCCTGGGTGCTCAGGATAGCAAGAGAGAGAGACAGTAAGCATTGTCTACCCAACCGTTCCCTTGTTCGGACTACTGGCTTCAGCCCTGCAGCTGCCAATTTACTCAAAGTTTAACTTTCCCTGAAACTAGAAAAAGGCCTGTCATATCCATGTGAAAAATAAGCCACAGTTGTTAAATTTCTGCTTTGCCAATAATGAACAATAAGCAAATGGCCTTATAGTTCTGCTTTTCATATAGTTATCCCAAGTAATAAGCAAGTGCTATTCAACATGCATTCAGTTGCTAGCACATGGGGACTGAGAAACATCATTTTCCTTCTATGGCTATATTGTTTTAAGGCTGAGGGAACAAGCTTGGTTCTAATGAAATACAACAGCTACATGTTTATCTGTTTCCTCTTGAAATCTCACTGAAACGAGACAGAGTTTTAAAAAGACAAAGAAACTGGGAAGAAGAGGCAATAGATAAAACATGTCACATATTCTGGAAATGGCATGTGAAAGAAAAAACCAGTTACCTAGTGGAGCAAAAAGCCAAATCCTAGGGGTCTGCAGAGGGGCCACCAACAAACTGTAAAATCATGGAGCCACAGAATTTCAGAAAGGCCCAGAAATCAGTGGTAACAAGCTACCCCAGAGGCAGAGCCAGAGACGAGGATGGAGTTAAGACGGATCAAGAGCCCCTCCCTATAAGAGACAGATATGCCGGGCGTGGGGCGCAAGCCTGTAATCCCAGCGCTCAGGAGGCTGAGGCATCTCTGCAAGGGTCGCTGTGAGTTTGAGGCCAGCCTGCGCTACACGGTGAGTTAATTCAAGGCCAGCCTGAAATACATGGAGAAAACTCTGTCTAAGAAGACTGAAAAAGAAGAGAAAAGAAGAAAAGAGAAGAGAGGAGAAGAGAGGAGAAGAGAGGAGAAGAGAGGAGAAGAGAGGAGAAGAGAGGAGAAGAGAGGAGAAGAGAGGAGAGGAGAGGAGAGGAGAGGAGAGGAAAGAAACTGATAACTCTCAGAGCTCCTCCTTAATTCCACACAGCCACATGACTACCTCTTCACTATTTTGGAGAAGTCTGACCAAAAAGGCACCAGGAATAGCAGAGGATGATATAGAGGCAAGGCCAGGTGAAAGTCTCTCCCCTGCAGAGAAAGATCTCAAACCCACTCCCTGCACCTCAGCTCCCAGAATGCTGGTAGCAAAGCCACTATCCCCAGGCAGAAGAATAAAGGATTCCTCTCCAGCTAAATTGATCTTCCCAGTTGAAGAGTCATCAATCCTGGCATTTGAGGATCTTCAAATGAAGGGGCTGAGCTACAACCTCGTCATCCCAATATGAAGCCCCCCGGCCAACAGAATATCCAATTGGCTTTTTAGCATTTTACTCATAGGAAAAATCAGTCAAGAATCATCAGATATTTTAGGAATATTAAATATATATGTCCAGTCAAATAGGGAAACAGAACCTTGGAGGAAACACATAATACAGAGGAAAAAGAGAAGTTGGACTCTTATCATTAATTTCCTCACGGAGATAAGAAAAGCACCTATAAAATGAGAACAGGGTCTTACTAAAAAAAAGACTGAAGTAAAATTCTTGAAAAATTAAAATATGAAAGCAGAAATTTAAAACAGAATCTTGTAGAAAGATTTGAATAAAAACATGGAAAAACTTCCAAGAAAGTAGAACAAATATACAAGGAAAAAATAGTTACAGGATCAATCCCAGAATTACAGCAGCCAAGTAATAGGATTTGCAAAGAGAGAAAGAACAGAGAAAATGGAGGAAAAAAAAATATATATATATATTTAAAATTTTCTCAGAATCAAAGAACTTGAATGCCCATCTTGAAAAGGCTGAGTGCACAGCACAGCAGGTGGGAAACCCTTATCAGGCAATTCCAGATTGCCAGGGACTAGCAGATCCTGCAAACTTCCAGGGAGCTTTCACAGATTTCACACAAAGGATCAATAATAAGAATGCAAACAATAGACACTAATGTGGACACTGAATTCTATAATGAGCCAGATTCTCAACAAAGACGAAAGGTCAAGACATTTTCAGGCATGCAAAATTTTTAAAAACCTATATCTTATTTTAAGTGCAAATTTGAAAAGGACAAGACCTCTCTATCAAATCAGGAGCGCAGCAAAGGGAATTTGTAGGCTGCTGGGAAAGGACCAACAGAGGGAGGAGCTGTGGGCCGGGGCTGGGGGGCAGGGTCAGGCTCTCCTAGACTCAGGGAAACCTCAGAAGAGGCTGGAGAGAGAAGAAACCTCAGCTGAGAACGTCCTGCTGTATTTTGAGCACACTGAAAGGATTTTAGAGAGTTCTTCCAGGGGCTGCAGAACCAAAGAAAATATAATCAAAGTATGTCATAGGACTCTTGGTGAATCATATGTAGGTAGATATCCATAGTCACAATAACATAAACATGTAATACTGATTTAAACTGTGATGAAACTATTTTAAGGGCATAGGGGAGAGGGTGTGTGTGTGTGTGCACACACACATACACACGGGGTAGGGGCGTACAGACAGCTGAAACCTAGGCTTCCATAGTGGGAAGTCAAAAGCCTCTGTCTAAACTTGGCATATCAAGAAACAGCGGCACACACTTCATTTTTCAGAATATGAGGGAGGAGGCGTGAGAATAAACAACGAGGAGAGTTGAGAATTGTGACCCCTCGCAAGTGGGACTAAGAAATGGGAAGTCAAGAGATGAGGAAATGATGTCTTTCATTACAAACTGATTGGCGATGAAGTTTTCATACAAATCATGCCTACTACTTTGACAACTGAGAAAAAGCCTCAGAAATGTTGCCTACTGGGTAACCAATGGCTGCTCAATACTTTACCTATTAAATCCAGAAGCTGCCAAAAGATCCATTTTGTTTAGGTAGCATCAAGCTCTCCAGAACAATGTGTCAGAGAATCTGTCTGGTTCCCACCCCCTCAGGCACGGCAGCTACTTCTCTCTCCTGTCCAGCTCCACTGTTGGGGCTGCTGGCAGAGTGTCCCCTGTCCCACAGCCAAGTGCCACTCTTCTCCATTCATCTCCTTTACTGCTAACGCTGGCTGAGTCACAGAAATGGCAAGTTGGACACAAAACAGACAAATCCCCATGCGAGGCTGGAGGCTGCCCAAAGTGCTTCTCTCATAAGGGGACTGACATTCCCTGGCCACCCACTACGTCTCAGGCCCTGGACGTTGGGCATTTTTGCCTATCACTGTCTTAATTAAGCTTCCCAACAACCCTAAGAAGTAGATTTTATTGCATCCATTTTGAAGGAAGACCTAGAGATACAGTCTCTGCGGCCAGGTCTCACAGCCGGCTGGGGCAGCACTTGGACATTAACCTGGTTATCCTGATGGCCTGGTGGGCACTCTTCCCACCGTGCCAGGAGTCTCGGACGGCAGTGAAGCGACAGCTGTGGGCGAAGAACAGCCACACCCTGGCTTAGCAGCTGGCCCTCTGGTCTGAGGGCACGTGGCCCCGAGCCCAGGCTTAGTGCAGTGAGCCAAGGCAAAAGGGCAACAGCAGTGACCGGGGAGGGGAGAGAGGATGCCTGCTTACCCATGAGCAGCCTCCGTTTCACTCGCTTGTCTCCGTCTGCCACTGATGTGGCATTGCTCTCTGTCACCTCCAGGCCAGTGTCCTCTCGCTCTATAAGAGAAGCAAAGACCAAATTCCTAGGCCGAATGAGGCAGACTACCCATCCCCTGCATAACCACTTCTGCTGGAATTCCAGATGTGAGGACAACGGAGGAGGTGATTCTGTTCACTGTTTATGTCCTGGCGGAGTTCTGTTGGAATTGCCATATTAAATGGCCACAGATCCTTACAAACATTCCACACGGAGAAGGTTTTGGAAGTCAAATCCTCCCATTGCACTGACCAGGGAGATGCTGGGGAATGCAAGCTTCAGACTCACTCCAGGAACCTTACGCTAGGGTGAAAAGAACCTTGGGTCTAGAAACCTCTAAAATAGAAGAGCTCATGAGCCAGGCATGGTGGTGCACTCCTGTGATCCCAGCACTTGGGAGGCTGAGGCAGGAAAATCATTGCAAGTTCGAGACCAGCCTGGGCTACAAAGTGAGCTCAAGGCCAGCCCGAACTGCATAGCAAGACCCTGTTCCAAAAAACAAAAGCAAAAAATAAAATAGAGCTCATGAAGGATGCACTCTGCAGGACTGGGTGGACACCCTGCTGGAAATACGTGTCCCCCACTCCTGCTGTCCAGAAAGCCTACCACGCTGTCACAAACAGCTGGTTCTAACTTCGTGTCACCCTGACCCTGTGGGATGCATTGTCACAATCTCCAGAATATCAGCTTTAGGAGCAGCCTAGGGCAGGGGAGGAGGAAGGGCTTTCCAAGGTCGCACAGGGAGAGTGGGACTTCCACCCCAAAGCTAGAGCCTTCCCATAGCAGCTTGTGGAGCAGCCCCGTGCACCTGAGAGCAAGTGCACAGAACCGGCACCAAGGGGTAGGGTGGAGGTCAGGGTTTGCACTGAGGAGGGGTAGGCTGAGGCAGAATCACCCGGCGTGGGGTCACCACTCACCAAAACAGCTCCTCCCATCTGTGTGCAACTTGTACTGTGGGTGGCAGCTACACTCAGGGCCCTCAGCTGTGTCTTCACAGGAGTGCTGACACCCACCGTTTCCATGGTTACAGGTCACTGGAAACAAAGTGAATCAATGCATAAAGCAGTGAGGTTTCCACAACCAGGGCTGTGTTTGCTCCTGAGGAATTCTGATTTTTCTTTCTGCAAGGATCTGAGCACCTCATATGTGCTAGGTGTTAAGCATAAAATTGATAACTGCCATTCAGACTCTATCCATATGTGCATAAGCAAACAGTCAGGATACAGGGTGTGAAAATGCTGAAATCGAGGTTTGACTAAGTCACACAGAAGGATGGAAATGTGTGTGTGTGTGGAGGGGAGATCACTAATTAGGAGGAGTTATACCAAAACTCTAGACTACTCTGTTCTATCTACAGAAGTTTGCCTGTTATCACAGCTACCTTCTAGCTTTGAGAAATAGCACTACATAACTGGAATAAAGGGACATTATTTAACTTGTACATATGTTAGGATTTCTCTCAGTAGACTCCATCTGGATTCATTAAAAGAAAAGATAATCAGAGGAAATGACAATTCTGAAGACAATTAATGCAAATTAACCGATAATTATGAAGACCGTATGAATGCATTGGTGACAGGCCAAAAATAAATTTTAAAAGCCAGCTATGAAACTATCTATTCCTCAGACTGTGAACAGAGTTACCTCTGGCACAGGAAATGGGAGGGGGAGGTTACATGTTGTCTTTATACATTTGGGAGTGTTTGAATTCTTACATAGGCCTTTGTAATTTTTTTAATTTAAAAGAACTAATTACATATTTGCAAAGTGGAAAGGAAGCTGTTCTATGATTATAGGTGTATAAAATTGTGTACATATGTAAATTCCAACTAAATCAGAATATGGAAAAAAATTGAAACAACTAGTTATGTGGTGGAATTCTGGGTCTTTTCTTTTCTTTTTTGAATCCTCAAATGCTATAATAACAATACTATTTAAGCGGCGATCTCTTACAAACATTTAAATTTTTAAAAAATTATTTTCCAGGTGTTCTTATTCCAGCAGTTGGCCCCTGCAAAACTGCAGGGCTGAGAGTCTGACTGCACAGGAAAGTCTGGCGTCCTGTGGCGTCCTCCTCTCAAAGAACTGGAAAGTAGAAAAGTGCCCTCAGTTCTGCTCAACTCCTGGAACCCCCAGTGGGCAGCCTCACACCGGGGGTCAGTAAGAGCCCATCAGAATCTGTTGTTTGAGGGGACGGCGGCATCAGCGCTGGGTTGGCAGGTTTGGAGACCACACTTTGTTTCAGGCTGGAGACAAGGAGAAAAGCCTCTCATGGGCAAACCAGTTCCTCGTGGTAAACAAGCATCCGTAGCAAGCTTTGAGGGTCTCTGCCCACAGCTTTGGAAAGACTTCCTGAAGGGAAACCCTCTATTTTCTCTAGCGTAAGTAGTGGTTTAGGGACACCATTAATTGCGAGTTGTTTCTTGCTGTCCATTAGGGTTTTGTTACCACAACCATTATGTGGCAGCTGTGTCCATATTGTATACACCCCCCCTCACCCAAGCATTAAACAAGTGCACACTGAGCACATCCTGCGGTGGGCACCAGGGAAAAACTGAGAAGCAAAAATGAGACAAGGTTCCTGACTAGTTCATAGCTGGGGAGACAGACATCAAAGCACACAATTCAATCCAGTGTCATGCAGTATGATCAAGGAATAAACAAAGTGCTATGGGAGCCGAGATACAAAATGGCTGCCCTGTTTGAGGCCATGGAAAGTCTTCTGACGAAGAGCAGTGTGGTGATTTGAACATGGCTTTGGAGTTGGGAGGACATAGGATTGAAAATTAATTTGCCACTTACCCCTGGTATGACCTTGTTTCTTTACCTTATTCACAATTTTCTTAACTGAAAATGTGAATGATAATACTTAGCTCATAAGGGGTCTTGTAGGAATTGAAGGGGATGTGGTACCATCTTGAGACAAGCCTTTGCATGTAATAAATCTTTTTAAAAAGTACCTGCAATCTTTATCATTATTAGAAGTTAGACAGGATGTTGACGTTGAGGGAACATTCAGCACACCAGGAATGGAGGAGGGCTGGAAAAGGCTGAGAGGAATAAGGGGTGTTCTCCAAAGGGCAAGGAACTTAGTGTCTGCAGAAAGGAAGCGGATGAAGAGTATAAAGGAAGCAGGGACCAGCTATCAAAAAGCTGTGATTGCCAGCTGAGGAAATCTGACTTGATTCTATGGGAACTGGGAGACTGTCCCCCACATTCACATTGTTTACTGCTTAATTTCATTCCTTTTTCATTAGTTCCTTATAAAGCATGCTCCCCTTCCACAGGGGAGTACTCTTCTTCAGTGGACATGGCACTTGGTGGAGGACAGTGTCCGTGCCAGCTGCTGCGCCTGAGGATGCATCCCTGTGCCCCGGAGCAGCATTTCTGATGCTGGCCTGTAGAAGGCCGCTTCTGGGGTACCGTGTCCCCAGTGTGACCGAGCAGCCACTCCTACTTACAGATGCAGTCTCTCTGATTCTTGGCCAGCTCAAAACCAGGTCTACACTCGCAGGCGACGCTGCCCCTCGGGGCCTCCTTGCAGATGTGGCTACAGCCGTGATCCTTATTCATGCAACTCAGGCCCTCTGCAAAACAGCAGCACGCGGCAGCAGGTGACTAGGCTGCAGACAGAATTCTGAGCCCCAGGGGAAGTGCAAAGGACTGGGGGGTAGGGAGGGCCACAGACCCACCCTGCTTGGTTTCCATTAGCCCCACATTTTAAAAAAATACGAGCTAC
>NW_004955414.1:24800356-24812255 GCF_000276665.1 Chinchilla lanigera
TAAATAAATAAAAAAATATGAGCTGGGGATGCAGCTCACTGGTACAATACTTGCCAAGCATGTATGAAGCCCTGGGCTCAATTCCCCAGTACTGAGGAAAATAATAAATAAATAATGCATTACAATCAAACTGGGCCAATTAACCTCTGTTAATTTCTTGTACCTCCCAAGAGGCACGATGTCTGCTCACTCTTAAAGAGGCGGTAGCCCCTCCCCCAGAAATCTTCAGCTCTCTGCTTGGTGTGGATCAGAGCCTGCTGACCCCAGGAACTAGTTTCCAGATGTGGCCTAGAACTTGTGATCTTTGTGCCTCCGCCTCCCATCAGACTTTTATCACTGTTGTATTTTTATTTATTCACTGATCAAGAATGCAAACCTTTTCACATAGCCTTAGAGATCTTTTTCAAAAACTGTCAGCCCTCCTCTCGACCCCAACGAGAGCCACACCTTGCAGGGGAGGGTAACTACTGTACTTTGGCATCGTCTGCTGGGGACCTCCCTTATGTGACTGGCCTCTGTTGGTCCTTGTCCCCTCCCTTTGTTTTCAACAGACAGCATCATACAACAAGGAAAATGAAGAGAGAAACTGCATACATTTGGTTCCCTTAGCTGCTGTATAATTTGCCAGATGTACTGTACATTTCTTTAGGCCCAAGCTTGTACTAATGGTGAGAAGGTGACAGGTGGTTATGATCCTGATGGTTTTGCATGCAGAATGGGGCAACAGCAAGGTAAACTCCAGTGTGGGTTACAAGTCTTCTGCCTCATCTCCAAAGCAATTCCTTGGGGCCTTGCTACCTGCCGGTACTCCAGGGCTCGCATGTCACAGGCAGGCACATCCTTAGGACACCTGCGAAGTCAGTTCTGTATTCCCAAGGAACCATCATATGTTGTTGATTGGCACTTGTGCAAGCCAACGCGAAAACATCCCTGAGAGTCGGGCTCGTTCTCGTTGACTCTCCAGGAACAAGACACTTTCTAACTCTGAAAGTAGCACTATTTTAAACACAACTACAAGAAGTTTTCATTTAATTTTTTAAGGATCCAACACTAGTCCTAAAACCTTATCCCCTTAGGCTCCAGTGAAGTCTTGGGTCTCCACTCTCACACATAGCCGCCCACCTGCGTATCACAGAACAGTGGTTTCAACACAAACAGCTGCTGTCCCTATTCCAAGAGGCAGTGGAGAAGCTAAGACATCATCCCCTGTTATCTTGAGTCTCTCCAAAAACCAGCTGCTTTTCCTCTGACAGCCTGGAGCCGTTTTGCACGCAGAATGGGGCAATTCCATGTCCAATCTGCTATACAATGCTGGGATCCTTCCCCCACCCAGAAAGCTTCATGCTGGTGCCATGTGGAGCTCTCTCTCTGCTCTGGCTGGTAGCTGACAAAGATGTCATTTGCTCCCTGGTACTGAGAGGGGAGAGGGCCTGTAGAGACAGCAGCCTATCCTCCTGAGAAGGCCTGCCAAGTACTTTGTTTATCTTTGGGTCAGTGAAGCATTTGAAATAACCATGCCAGGAACACTCAGGGTAAACATAATAATACCCAAGAAAAGGTGACAAGAATACCTGGACAGAACCCTCCCCGAACAGGTCATTTCATCTTCACTGTCTTTTTCATTCTGCTCACATGACCCTTAAGATGGTTGCGAAGTGACCTTTACTGCCTCAGAATAGTTGATGTGCAAAAGAAATACTGTGTTTCCCTGAAAATAAGACCTAACAGGAAAATAATCACCCTTGAAAACTAGAGATCAAAAATGCCAGCTCTAATCAGTCTATCCCTGTCTTAGCTGGCATTACAGAATAACGACCAAGCAAGAGGATAGTGAAGTATAATCTTCTGTATGAAACTGGCCATCACCTTGGTAACAACCAAATAGGGCTAATTTTACAGTTAGGTCTTATTTTCAGGGAAATATGGGCTGGAGCCAAGTGTGGTGGTACACACCTGTAATCCTGGTACTCTGGGAAACTGAGGCAGGAGGATCACAAGTTCAAGCCCAGCCTGGGCAATTTAGTGACTTAGTGGGATCCAGTTGCAAAATAAAAAATAAAAAAAAAAAAATAGCTGAGGATGTAGCTCAGTGTGGAGGCCCTGGGTGCACCCCTCAGTACCAAAAAAAAAGAACAGCCATGTGCTAGATGTCATCCAGACAGAGAAGGTGTCCCCTGATACCCTAACCTATCAGGCTAGGCCTAAAGTTAACAGGAGGTAATAGAGGCTTAGACAACTCTGGAAATTCTGGTGACTGAAGCCTTTCAGAATACCTGACTCAAAACAAGGCCACTGTGGAGGCAGACAGACCTGGTCCAAACTGGGAGACCAACAAGGGCCGCAGGTCTCCCGGGACCCACTTGACAGTCACGTCTCAGAGTGTCCTTCACCAGGAGGGGAACGGCTCAGAGGCACCAGAAATGCTGGGTGCTAACACTGCCCAGGCTCAGGGCGCTACCGAAGGATATCTCCAGAAGCCGAAAATTAAATATGCCTTGAGAATGGGGCCAAAAAACATTACATAAAGTGGGAAAAGAGGCTCTGCTGGGGCTCTAGTGCCTTCCTCACCACCCTGACACCTTCCCCATTACCCTGCTCCAGCAGCACACACCAGCTAAATATTCTCAGCGCAGATAAAACAAAAGAGAAATGCTCATTTGGAGAGCCTGAGCACCCATGAATAGGAACAAAGGCAGGCTGGGCGCCACATGTTTCTCTCCAGCCTACCCCCATTACATGGGTGAAAACACACAGTCTTCTATCAGAGCTCGGGGGTCGCTAAGGATTAAAAAACATCAATAGCGTGAGCTTTCCCTCAGAACCTGCTACTATAGAGCTCTGGATTGAAGAACACTTAGTAAAGAGTTATTAAAAACAACAGCAGTGCTAGAAAATTCTAACCTGTGGTGTAGCTTCCTTTTCACTGTTTTTAGAGTATCTACTGTGGATTTTAAAGTCTACTTTAATACAGTTTCTGAGAGCTTAATATGCACCTCGGCGGAGTCCTAGAGGAACACTGTTTATAGGTTGCTCTATTTGAAGAACTAAAGGCCTAGGATGGAAGGGATCACGGTTCCAAATCGCCACAATCTGCTGGCGCAGGCGGACATGAATCTGCCAAGCAAGGAGGTTGAAACGCAACAGAAAATCAGAGAGCGTTTCCAGACCACAACTCAAATTCTTGGGTTTGGGTTTTAGTTCCAGACAAATACGTTCATTTTAAATACTCTTCAGGGGATCCAAGAATGTCTGAATTGTTGAAGAATTTAGACAACACAGCTTGCAGAAAGGAACTGCATTTGTAGTTACCTCGGTCGTGAGGAGCCTGCGTCTCTAATCAGCCTACGAGGAGAGGGCTGAGCCAGGGCTCTGGAAGCAACAGATGACTGGAATCCCCACAAGTTGCCTGTGACGGGGTGGAATCTATGCTGTGTGCACGCAAGCAATGGCTTTACCTACAGGTCCCTACCTCCATACCCAGCCATGGGAAGAGAAAGCCAGACTGAGTTGTCGTGAAGCGGCTTTGAGCAACCACAAGGGGAAACCACACAAGGGGAAAGATCTGAGACAGATCACTCTGCTCTGTGACTTCATGCGTTTCTACCTCCAGTAGGTCTTCTTTGGACTTCAGTGCACACCAAAGAGTCCAGAGAACCTGGCAGGAAAATGAAACCCAAATGGCACCCAAGGGCCACATCTAGCATGAGCTTAAAAAAAAAAAAGCTTTGTGATTAAAGGCAGTGTGTGTGCCTGCCTGGCCCCAAATGCTGGAGATGAGCAGCCTTGGGGTGATCTTAGCCATCAAACCACTGGCCCCCGGTGGTGTCTCTGACAGTTGTTTTTAGTACACAAAGGGGTATCTGAGTGATTCAGAAGGTATGCATCTTTATCCTTAGAAAATGAGACAAAATCATCTTCCATGGAGAAACCCTTGAAAAGTCACTGGAACAATGAATCTACAAACTTGTGATCAAGTAGAACTTAAAATGACCTCACTCTTAAGATATGGGAATAAATGAGCAGCACATGGTAAAAGGAGTTAATAGTCTAATATTTAGGGCACTTGCCCTAATCACAGGCAGACGCAACCACAAGGAGTACAGCCACCATTATGTGGTTTTTGGTTTAAGAAGGATTAAAAGGATGATATTTGGTTAAAAATAACTGATTGGCCACATGTCCTTAATGCCCCTTCCTCCCGAGACTCCACCAAAGTAGCAGGAACAAAAAAGGTGGTAACTCCAAGCAGAGAGCATGAGGAGGAGGCCATGACAGCAGCCAGCTCTGCAAATCTGTGGAGAGAGGAATGGGGAATGCGAATGGATGAAAGAATCCACAGGGCAGACAGTACCCAGGGAGGGAGTTCTGCCCCTCGGAGCCCTGAGGCTCAGAGTTCCAAAACGCAAAACACGGGACAGGACCGGAACTAGCTTGGGGCTGGAAGCAGGGCAATTTATGGCCAGTTTCCGTAGAAAGGATCCAGCCCCCTCCCCACCCACCAGAGCAAGGGGCAGGCTCACACTGGTGCTGTGGTTTTTCGGCACCTTTTTGAAAAACTTGGCAGATCATCCATCCTATTTCTCCAGAGACATCTAGTCCTGTTTGCAGCGTGCTCTATTTAAAGATTAGAATCAAAGAATATGAAAGCGTGCGAGGACCTCAGAGCTCCCCCAGACGGGCACCGATTTTGCCAGGTGAGGAAAGGGAAGGTAAATAACTCGCCCACGGTTCCCGGCAGCACCGTTCAGGCTCCTCCTCACACCTCCAGATTTTCTGTATGCTTCACTTCTCCTGTAAAGTCACTGGGTGTGGGGGGACTCTCAGGTGTGGCTCTGCCTGCTGCCCCCTAGCAGGGCAGAGGTAGCGTACCTTCGGAGCGGTGGATGCACGTGTGCTGATTGTCACTCAGGAAAAAGCCCTCCTTGCAGCGGCACTCGTAGCTCCCCATGGCGTTGACACAGGTGTGCTGGCAGCCGCCATTGTTCTCCAGGCACTCGTCCACATCTGGAGGGGGAGAGGGATTAGCCTTGCCTCTACAACTGTTTCAAATGCCCCGCCCAGCCTGGCAAGCAGACATGAGGGCCCTCTTCTATCCTGCACCACAGAAGCTCTCAGAATCAAAGCAGATGATTAACCCAGCCTTCACGTGGCCAGGCCCCTGGCACAAACATGAGATCCCCAGCTCAGTCAGCTTGCACTGAACACCTTTGCTTTCCAAGGCCCGGTGCTAGATGGCAAGATAACATTCCTGCCCTCCAGAAGCAAGCGCTTCAGGGCAGGGAAGGAGACCGATACACCAATGATTCTGAGACAAGGGGAAAGTGGCACAGAGGGAAGGGAGGTCACATCTGGTTGTGTGGCATCAGCATGGGTTTTGTGGAAAAGCTGATAAAAGATGGGCCCTTAGGATCGCTTCAGTTCTAAGTCCTGAGAGAAGAGACAGCAGGCGGGGGAGGGAGCGCGAGCCGGCGCTGGCGCACAGCGGCTGGGAAGCACGAAGAACTCAGACCGCAGTGAGTCATTTGATTTGGCTGGAGCACAGGGGACATGGAGGGAGTCACAGGAGATGCAGCGGGAGATAGACTGAGGTCACACGCAGGACCCTGAATTCCAGGCAAAGAAGCTCCTGCTTCACTCAGGATGCAGCTGTTTACACTGGAGCCGGGGAGACACAGGGAGACCCGGACTTTGGGGAAATTAGGGAGGCAACAGAGGGTACAGGGCACTGGGAGGAGGAGGAACAGGCATCCAGGGAATCCAGCTGCACATGAGCAGCTGAGATGGCCATGGCCCCGCTGCCCTTGCAGGGGACAGAGCCGGGGAGGGTGGTGTTTGCTGGGACGACAGGTACAGCAAAGACTGGATGGGCAAGGTGCCCATGAGGCTGGTATCAACATTCCCGTGCTCCTCAGACGATGAAAAGTTGGCACTGAGGCTGTGTAGAAAAGAAACATGGGGGAGACTGGCAGTGGTGCAGACACGGGGATGGAGCCGCAGTTGCCTCTTCCCCCAAGGCAGAGAGGAAGCTGCCTGACATGAGATACAGGGCTGGGAGGCGGGGAAAACCTGAGGGGCAGAGGTAGCATCAGCTCAGCCTTGAAAGCCATTTACCTGCGGATGTGGCATAAATAGACGGCTGCAGAAGAGGGAACCAAAGGAGGGAGTGCGGGAAAGCAGGAAAGGGGTGTGGACCGGGGGCAGAGAGATGCAGCATCCTGGGCAGCACTGGAGCAAGTAGAGGAGAGAGCAGGAGTCCCAGAAGTCCCAGAGAAGGTACCATGGAAAAGGCCGGGGGGAAAGAAGGCTTCTCTGACCTGCTCCTGCCACCCCATGGGGACCTCCCTTCCCCAAGGCTGTGACATTCTGTGCTCTGCGGTACTGAGACACTGACCTATCCACATCCTCAAAACCCTTTGCCTGTCCATCTTCACTAGATTGCAGACTCCGTGAGGACAGAGCTTTCTGTTTGAATTAGCATAGCCCTGCAACACGGCAGGCACTCATGCACTGTTCAGTGCGTGGACAAACAGCAGGAGAGTGCAGCGTCACTGGAGCCAGAGAACAGGAAACATCCAGAAGAGCCTCAGACACCACAAAGGCTCTAGAGAACACTGATTTAAAAAGCAATTTATTTTCTCAAGTCAAACTTCTCATGTGCCTATCACTAGCTCCTGGGCACATCTGTAATCAGAAAATTCACATTTAAATATCTGTTATCTGGTTTCAAGCCTCAGATCTTACAGGCATCTGTCCTCCCACACTACCGGGCAGATGCCTGACTAAACTGATGGGACCAGAGCCATTCCCTAAAGCCTAACAAACTTGCCCTCGTCTATGCCAAAGGCCAAAGGAAGCACATTCCAGAGGATGAGCTGTGCAGGGTGCACCTGGCCTAGATGTCCACGGTAGGGACGCACGGTGAGTGCTGCATGCTGGGTCAGTTATGAGTAATGCCACGCTGCTCTGGGGCTGCCGCTTTTAACTCACTACACCTTCTCTCCACAGCAATCAGAGATGTATTGTTAAGCTGGGTGCCAGATAAATACTGCAATCAGATAAATACAACAATGTGTGTATTCATACACACAAATACATATCACCAGGCTGATGAGTTTCCCCAGAGTACCAGACAGGGTTCTCAACTTATGCTAGCACCCAGATGCTGGGATGCCTCCTCCAGAGATTAATGTATGGTCAGGAGGCTGACACGAGAGAGGGGGTCATCCCAGAGAACACAAGAACCTGCCACTCCTGAAGAACTTAGGCTCTGGGCTTCTGTGCTACCACAAAGTATGTCTGCCCTTCCCAGTGTGAATAGCAGAAAAGTCTCTGTGTGCTGGTTTTACTCTTTCAAAGAGACTTTTAAAGAATCCTTAGCTCTGCAGACATGCTCAGTGGATGCTCAGGGTGTCTCTGCAAGCAGATGCAGTGATCGAGTACACAGAAAGACCCTGAGGAGGAAAGGTGAAGATACTCAGCTGAAATATTTGTGTTATGGGCTCAGGCAAGGCAAGACTCCAGGCATCAGGGTTTCTGAGCAGGTCTGTACTCAGAACCACCCCGCCCAGCCCTGGCCCGGGTCCTGAAACCTTGGATGGTTCAGCTTGTTGCTCTTAGGAAGCTCACACTTCCTCAGGCTGTGGATCAGAGCACAACAGTAATGACCAGGTCTACAATCGGATAGGAAGCCCCAAAATGCCACTGTTGGCAAATCAAAGGGAAATTTCCCTCTGAAAATGGAAAACAA
Organism: Chinchilla lanigera; assembly: GCF_000276665.1. Lineage (NCBI taxonomy): Eukaryota > Metazoa > Chordata > Mammalia > Rodentia > Chinchillidae > Chinchilla > Chinchilla lanigera. Next base: position 24,808,104 of record NW_004955414.1, read on the forward strand.
AACAAACAAACAAAAACCCATACTCAGTGATTCTTAACAAATTACACACTGAAAGGGATTTCCCTTTCCTGAGTTTTAAATTTATCTCAGTTCATCCCTATCCTCAGGACTGCTCTCAAAGATGCCTTTTTGTGGTATGTTCATTACCTGAAAAGTCTACCGAAGGGTTACCGTTTCCCTAGCCTTCGACCAACGTTTCCTGACAGGGCCTGTGTCTTGCAAGGCCACAGGCCCTGTGGACCCAAGCCCGAGCTCTCCCACAAGGCACAGACAGGAAAGGACTGTCTACCTCAGGACAGAACTCCAGGTGAGCCTGAGGTGGGCTAAAGGTCACATCTAGGTTGAGTTCCAAATGGGACTCCTTCCCTCAACCACTCCAGAGCCCCAACACTGAAAACACAAGTTCGGCATGGATTCTTCCAGGGCCTCTTCACGCTGCTCTCAAAGCATCTTTACTTGATCAACTGGTTATTTCTACCATACCATAAAGGGCACCTGAATAGCTGTTCCCACAGAGTCAGAGCCTCGAACAAGCTGCTCCTCAGTCAGCCAGGTAGACACCAGCAGGTCAACTACATGAAGGTCATCACCATGAAGGACTCTGCTGCCATGTGTCTCCCACAATGTCTTCCTGTAAACCAATAACACTCGCCTTAAAAAGCAAACCACAAATACCTACCTGCCAGGTGTGCTGCCTTGCTCGAGAACTGTCTAACACTCAATCCCATTCAATAGCTCGCTAATTTCTAAGTTCTATTTTATCCCTGACATAAAGAACCAGTGAAAACAACACTCCTTGCACTCTCTAATTCAAGAACGGAAACTCTAACAGATGTTTCTGTTTTATGGAATACTAGGAGGATATTCATGGAAACTTTCTGTTTGATCTTCTGTCTTTCTAGAAAAGGGATGGGGGTGTATCTATCTGGCAGTGACCCAAGCACATATCCTAAAGGATAAGGAGTTTTCACCTAATTTCAGAAAAAAAGATATTTATAGGATTAATGAAATAGTTACAGGTCAAGATCCTTTTAACCCGAGACCAAAGATATTAAAGGTGACAGATTAATGTCAGAAAATCAATAAATTGTAATGACAACATCCACCTATCTCCTTGGGCTGATGAAGAATTTATGTTATGAATGACCATATAAAAACTAAAACACTTTACCTGATTTTCTAGCAGGAAGTCTGACTTCTTGGGGGTCAAAAAGCACAGGCCTCTCATATCCTTTTGTCTTAATAAGTAAGTTTTCACCAAAGGAAAGAAAAGGGAGGGGATGTTAGCAAGTGGGTACAGGAGAATTATCATTTCCAAATGCTTTTCTTACCAAGACAATTATGACCATCATGAGCCAACATGAAGCCATCAAAACAAGTACAGCGATAATTGCCTGGGATATTCAAACAGTCATGGACACAGCCTCCATTGAGTTCATTTCCACATTCATCAATGTCTGAGGAACAAAACAGAAACAAACCAAACAGGTGCAATTTCTTGGGGAGACGTATGCATTTATCTTTTAGTCAAGCATCCCATTTATCAGAATCCAGCCCAAAGCAAGAAAATCAGTATATACAAGGTTAAGTGCTTCAGCAATATCTGTAATTGTGAAATACTGAAAACAACCTGTCAATAAACAATACAACAGCTTAATGATTATGGTATATCTGCTCAGAGTAATAGGCAACTATTTTTTTAAAAAGGAAGAGGAAAATCTCTTAATTGATTTGCAGTGATTTCTAGAATGAACCCTTAAATGAAAAAATCAAAATGCATCTATAGTATACTATCTTCATTTAAAGATATAAAAACATACACACAAAAAAATTTCAGCTGTTTTTTTTTTTTTTTTTTTTTTGCTGTGCTTGACAAATTTATCCTGCAATCTATATGGAAATACAAAATGCTCAACAACAACAAAAAAAGACAGCCAAAACAATTTTATGTATTTAGTTCTTTGGGTACCGGGAATTGAACTCAGGACCTTGCACTTGCTGGGCAGGTGCTGTGCTGCTGAGCTATATCCTCGGCCCCAAAACCAATTTTAAAAGAGAACACATTTGGAAGAATAAACTTACAATAAAGCAATCCTTACCCAGACAGTGAGTATAGGCATAAAGAGATACATAGATCAATAGAACAGAACTGAGAGTCCAGAAACAAACCTTTCATTTATGATCACTCAGTTTTGGACAAAAGTGCTAAGGTAATTAATTCATTGAGAGAAATGATGGTCTTTCCAATAAACACTGTTATTTTGAATAACTGAATATCCATATGCAAAAGATGACTTTAGACCTTTACACAAAAAGTCAAAATGGACCAGAGACATAATAGTAAGAACTAAAACAAAAACAAAATTAAGGAAAAATATGTGATAAAAGTATTGGTGATATGGGCTATGTAAAGATTTCTTTGACACAACACCAAATACACAAACCGTAAATTTAATAGACTCCATCAAAATGTAGGATTTGTGAGCCAACTGGGATAGTGTATGCCTGTAACCCCAGCTACTCAGGAGGCTGAGGCAGGAAGACAACAAGCTCAATCCCAGCTTGGGCAGTTTATTGAAACCTTGTCTCAATATTAAAAAAATAAAAAGGGATGGGGAATGTAGCTCAATGCTCCCTGAGTTCAATCCCCAGTACTACAATCAATCAAGCAATCCATTTATTTATTTTTGAACATCAAAAGATATTAGGAAAATAAAGGCAAGCTACAGGTTAGTAGAAAGTATTTGCAAGCATTTATGAAGAACTCATAACTCAATAATAAAAAGACAAATGACTCAATTTTTAAATAGGCAAGAGATTTAAATGGACATATGTCACCCAAGATGACATGCAAATAGCTGATAAACACATTAAAAATGCTCAACATCATGAGTAATTAGGGAAATGAAAATTTAAGCCACAACAACATACCATTTCACACTGCTCCACTGGAATGAAAAAGACAGACTACGAATGGTACAAGGATGCGGAGAAGTGGTAAACCCGTGTACGTTGCTGGTGGGAACATAAAATGGCACAGCCACTTTGGAGAACAATTTGGTGGTTTCTTTCTCTCTCTGTTTTCAAGTGTACAGTTCAGTGTTATTAAATTATTTACCGTGTGCAGTTACCACCACCATTCATCTTCATAACTCTTTTTCTCTTGTAAAACTGGAACTGTTTTATCCGTTAAACAATAACCCTGTTTCCCTCTCCACCAGCCCCGGCAGTCACCGTTCTACTTTCTGTGTCAGTGCTTTGGCCCGCTCTAAATGTCTCACCTTTGTGGACCCAATTACTATGTGTCTTTTGGTAATGGCTTACTTCACCTAGCACAATGTTCCCAGGGTTCATTCACACTGTAGGATTTGACCAGAGACGAGTAATATTCCATGTGTGGAAGGTCATTTTGCTTATCCACTGCCCTGTCAATGGACACTTTGGTTGCTTCTCCCTTTTGGCTACTGTGAATAATGCTATGAACATGAATGTATACATAGCTCCTTAAAACTGTCCTAACAACTCCTTTGGATACATACCCAGAGGTAGAATTGCTGGATCATATGGCAATTCTATTTTTAATGTTTTGAAACCACCATACTGTTCTCCATAGAGGCTATATCACTTTATAGTCCCACACAGTGCACAAGGGGTCTAATTTCTCCACATCCTCACCAACACTTAGCTCTGCTCTGTTTTGTTTTTCATGGCAGCCATTCTAATGAGTATGAGTGACAGCTCATAGTTTTGATTTGTATTTTCCTAATCGTCACTGTGCTTACTGGCCAAGTGTACATCTTCTTTGGAGAAATGTCTATTTAAGTCCTTTGCATAATTGGGTTATTTGAGTTTTTAAACTGGATTATCCAGGATTGAGTTTTGGAGTTCTCTATTTTAGATATTAATTTCTTATTATATATGATTCATGAATATTTTCTCTTATTCTGTGAGTTATTTTTATAGCCTATTGACATCATCTTTTGATACATAAAGTTTTTTTAAAATTTTCATGAAGTCCAATTTGTCTGTAGTTACCTTTACTGCCTGTCTCTTGGGTGTCAGATGCAAGAAATCAGTTTGGCAGTTTCTTAAAAGTTAAACATAGGGGCTGGGGATTTAGCTCAGCGGCAAAAGCGCCTGCCTGGCAAGCGC
>NW_004955414.1:24812885-24819466 GCF_000276665.1 Chinchilla lanigera
CAAAAAAAAAAAAAAAAAATGATTGTACGCTGAAAACTGGTAAATGGTTATGGTATGTGACGTTTCCATAAAGTTATTAAAAAGAAATATGTTTACACACCTATTCATGCAAAAGAAATAAAAGAATGATAAACCAGAAATTATAGATTGGTGACCTACAAGGAACAGGGTAGAAGGTGGAAAGAAGGAGGCATATAAACAGGGTAACAGGGACGGGAAAGGAGCTCCACCTCTCTGATGATACCTTTCTGTATGGCTCTGACTCTCAGAACCAAGGCGATGTTTTACATACGTGCAGACATACATATGTACATACACGCATACCAGTGAACCAGGAGATAAGGATTGGAGGGGATGAGAGTGGATAAAAAATGAACAAATTAATCTAACATTGTAAACTAATGAACATAACCAACCAAGTAACTGAAAAGCAACACCCGGACCGGATGTTATAAAGCTAAAAGCAAAAAGAGCTACCTGCTGTCCTCTAGTTTGTGAGAACTATACTCTGGCTCACAGGGTTATGAATCACTAATCTATAAATACTTTTGGAAAAAGAAGTTCTGAATAAGCAAGGAGGAAGGATAGAATGAATGTTGTGGTATTGGTATGGAATCCAAAGTGTCGCTGTAACTTCGTGTTTTTCGTATACACAGGTGAATAGATGTAAGGAATAAACACATATGCATATGTGCATTTCCTAGCTCTGTGTACTGAGAGGAACCAGGAACAATGACACCCAGTAGCAAAGAAACTACCACCCAGGACTTGGTGTTTTATACCATTTTCCAATCAAAGGACCCAGGATGACGGGAGAAGTGACTGACTCCAAGATTGGAAGCAGGAAACGTAAGCGGTGTCTCAACTATCATATGGTACTAGGAAGTCAGGAATTTCTATCTTAACAATGCCAAAGTGACACAGGAAATTATGGGAAGGAACTCCTAATGGCTAAAGCTGGAATGATTTGAGCCCAAAATAAATAATCATAGATAGAATAAAATCAGTATCCATGATTCCTAGTAGGGTAAATAAATACATGCATACATAAGTAAAGAGGGGTGGGAGGGCCAATCTTCCTTATAGAAAAACCCCAATTAATAGATGTATAAAGAATAAGGGAAATGCAAAAACAACCAACCCAATAGGGTGCACATCATAGTAACAATTACAAAGCCAGACATGGTGGCATGCTACTATAATCCTCCAGGAGGCTGAAGCAGGAGAATTGTTATGAATTCGAGGCCAGCCTGGACTGAATAATGAACTGAAGGCCAGCTTTACAAGACCTTGTCTGAAGAAAAAAAAAGAAAAAACAATTACAGGCAAGATCCATATGTCAATGCTCATAATGGATAAAACTGAAGGACAAACAGGATATTGGCATGGTACTCCCCAAACTATGCTTCTATTATTAAAGGGGGGAAAAATGGTAACTTTGCAGGGTAGAAAGCTGGCAGACACCATCTGAAGCAGGTCACCAAGGTTAACATCACCAGGAATGGGCCCTGGGGACACCATTGTCCCTGATGTGACACATGGGGCACACAACAGGGTTTCTGTGGCAGCCTTGCCCAAAACGCACAACCCCAAACTTACCCTGAGAAAACGCTAGACAGACGAACGGAGCGGTACCTAGCAAAATGTCATGGGAGACAAGGGAAGCTTGAGGGATTGTCAGATTGTGGGAGACGAAAGGGACCAACAGCTGGATAATATGGCGCCATGAATTGGATTCTGGGACAGAAAAAGAACGTCAGGGAAAAGCTGGTAAAATCTGAACCATGCTTCTAGTTCAGTTAATAACATTGTGCCGATGTTAACTTCTTGGTTTGGTAACTGTATTATAGTTTTATAAAATGATAACATTAGTGTAAGGTGAGTAATTCATGCATGAATTTTGTACTGGTTTTTGCAACTTTTTTGAAGTCTGGAGTTATTTCAAAATAAAAAGATTTTCAGGCAAGGGGTGTAGCTCAGTGGTACGGGACTTGCCTAGCATGTGTGAAGTGCTGAGTTCCTTTTCCAGCTCTGGGGAAAAGAAGTTGTTTTAAAAAAGGAAAACATAGCTCCTTACACAAAGACCAAGTTTAGATTCATCCTGGGTAAAGTTCCTTAAACTCAGAATTAAGTATTGACTACTGAGACACCTCCCCAAAGTCTAGAACATAAGGAAAAATCATTTAGAATAAAACATCACTTATCTAAAGCCACTTTTGAGTTATACTATTTTTAAGCTATTTAATTAGGGCCCATACTTCCATTTCTCTAATATTTTGATAGAAGAAACATTGTGGAGGATAAAATTCTCGGCATTTGAGGCAAACCCAGTTGCCATCATTAAATTTAAGTATGAGGAGTGATACTGGCGATAATTACGACACAAATGATATCATGGATTGGGCTCCAGAGGTTTAAAAATCATGAATCCAAGACACGGATAAAGAAGGTATATCTCTGAATTCTTGCAATTTTCATTTCCTCTTCTTGTACTTCTTGGATAAAATTTCCTCTTCTGGATTCCTGGTAAGAAATCCAAAATAACAGGGATACCTTTGCTCATTAAATTTATACTATAAAGATTTTAAAAAATCAAATCCTTCTAGGGTTTCAGTTTAAAATGACAGTACAAAGGATTTATGTTTGCCATTAACAGCGATTAGCAGCCGGGTATGGTGGCATAAACCTGTAATCCCAGCACTTGGGAGACTGAGGTAGGAAGATTTGAGGCCAGCTTGGGCTACATAGTGAGTTCAAGGCTCAGCCTGGACTACACAGCGAGACCTTGTCTGAAAAAACCACCATAAAACCTCCCTGACAAAATAGTGATTAAGCTGTGGATAAAGGAATAGGAAGCTCTTTAATTTTCTTACACATTTTTGCATTTGACTTTTTATAACAATAACAGATTATTGTAAAACAAATTTTAAGTGTATATACATATATAAATATATAACGCCAGTCTATCATTAGGTATTTTAAACTAAGTAGCAGACTCTTCGAATATAATCTGTTAGTAATTCAATCTCATTTGTAGTATCTCAAGAGCAGAGTCAGGAAACTGTCACTTGTCACTCTGCATCATTTACTAAAGACATACTTTATCTAAAAGAAAGGAATGGCAGAGCTTTTTGCCCCAAAGCATAGGCAGAGGCTAGAGGTCAAGGAATATCCATATGGTTAAAAAAATGACCTTGGGCGAGGGATGTAGCTCCATGACACACCTTCTGCCTGGCAAGTGCGAGGCCGTGAGTTCGATTCCCAGTATCAAAACAAAACAGAAATTATCTTTTCTCCTCCAAGCAAAGGGCCAATATATGTGAATTCCAGTACTGCAAATAGAACAGTTACTTTAGAGAGGGCACAGAATGAAGTGGCTCCAAAGGTATTTCTGGATTTTTTTTTTCGAGTAAAAAGCCTTTTAACTTCTTATCACTTGCAGGGCGGGGCGGAGGGGGGGAAAGAAGAGGGAGGAAGAGAGAGACAGAGAGACAGAGAAAGAGGCAGAGAGAGATGGCTGCCTGTCTCTGGGAAGATGTGAACTTAGCTTCAGAAACACAAGGGCTTCAGGAAGAGGAACCACCAACCCCACTGGCTGTGAGCCTGACCAAAACACGTGCACCTCCTCTGATGGGAAAGGCAGGAGCTGTCTTCTTCTGGCTCCAAGCAGAGCTTCCCACATGATTCCCAAGGGGTGTCTTACCTGCCCCAACATCCAAACTTGCCCATCATAATCCCATGTGTTATTCCTATTTCCTGTCTCTATTTCCTTTTGGTCTTGCCTCCTTTTTAAACAAATCTCCATTTAAAATCCCAGCTTGTCTCAGCTGTGCTAAGACCGGGAGGTGGGGGCTAGAGATTGGGCCATTGCTACAACACTCCAAAAACATCTCACAGTCGCCCACATGTTTTGTCATCTGCACATTCCGTATCTAGATATTTCATTTGTAGATTTGTAGATTTGTTAGAAAAGACCTTGTGTCAAGGTGCCACCAGTGATTGAGCCCATCTTGCACGCTGGTTTATTGAAGAACAAGAGTGTTTACCACAGACCAGGCACCCACCAGACATTACACGCTGTTCTAATATAGAGAAGCTTTATTACTCAGAGGCCAGGAGATGAAACAGATTGGTTTGAAACATCAGAGGATGGACACTAGTTCACTGAGTAGAACCAAAATAGGCATTTGTTAAAACGTGCTTGCCAAGGTCAGATCCAGAGGCAGGAGGGAGCTGCGGAGGTGAGCTCAATGCGCTTTATCAATTTTAATCTTCTGCCTGCACAAGCTGGCTATAAATAATACAAACAGTGGGATTTCTCACCCAATCAAAGAGGAGCAGCAGCAGGCCAAGTGACTAGGAGAGACCAGGGTCTGGGACAGAGCTGTGGTGGAGACTTGACTTTCGTTTTTTTTTGTTTTTGGTTTTTCTCCGGTACCGAGAACTGAACTCACGACCTTGCGCTTGCCAGGCAGGCACTTTTGCCGCTGAGCTAAATCCCCAGCCCTGAGACTTGACTTTCTTTCACCCATAGGCTAATTGTGTGATGGCAGCCACAAGTCCCCTGGGCCTCAGCGTCCATCTATAAAATAAGTGATGGGTTGGCCCAGAGCCCCCTGAAGGGGCCTGGGCAGCCAGCTTCAAGATGCCATGATCCCATCCTAACACCTTTTTCATCCTGCAGGGAGTGCCCAGACCCCAGCCTGCCTTGAACTTTAGAGTTCATGACATGGAGCTAATCCCCTGTGGGCAGAGTCTAGACTTCATACTCCTAGATGGGAGGCACTAAGGGTTAAAATATCCCTCTGCACACGTCTTTCCAGGGTGAATTTTCAGCTCAAATGAGACAGGCCCTTGATGTAGATCTAATGCTTAGCGTGTCCCAGTGCCAAACAGCCCAAAGCCATGGACTAGATGGAGCCTCCAGAGCCCGCTGGAGAGGGCAGGGCTCCAGCGCTGCTCTTCAGAGTGGGGGGTGCAAACTGCCCTGGGGTGTAGATCTGCCCTGCCCTGGCAGGCACAGCCCCCCTCGTAAGCATAACTGTTTGCCTTCTGTGCCTACACTGAGTGGGACCAAGAGATACTAAGGCACCTCTTTTCCTTTCTACAAGTTAGACAAAAGGACACTTCACAGCCAGATAAAATCACACGATCAGCGCTGGGAAAGACCCAATATTCCCAGTCCTTAAGGATCTGAAATGCATTTCAAAGAGCAGGTGATGTAATCCACAGGTTGAGGCAGCGCTTTCACCAACATGCGTGGCAAGCTAAGGATGCAAAAGCTGCCCTTCTTGGCTCTCCTATCACACCGCGGTCCCCAAGTCACTTACCCTCACACTGCCTGCCCTCCCCCTGGTAGCCAGGCTTGCAGGAGCACTTGTAGGAGGCGGGTGTGTTCTGGCACAGGGCATCAGCATGGCAATCGTCTAGCCCCCGGGCACACTCGTCTATGTCTGCAAAAGAGTACAGCAAGCACCCAGCATGGTGTCCAAGTCATGTACGATGTGGCCTTGGCCCTGTCCAGGGCCATCTTCCCCCTGCCCGCCTCACTTCACCCCTCACAACCACGACTGCTCAGGAGCCCCAGGACAACCCATGCTGTGCCCGGGTCCCTGTTTCCAGATGCAGCCAGTCCCTCTACCTGGAATTACAAACCCACGGCGGTCTCCTGGCCGGTAAGATTCAGTTTTGATCCTGGAAGCCTGCCCTGACCCCCAGTGTCGGGGAGGTGTCCCCATCTGTGCTCTGGTTCTCTCCTTTCACAGCACATACGGTGTGGGGTTGTTACTTTACTGTCTGTCTCTCTACTAGACAAGGTCTGACAGCAGACGGAGTCCACGTCCTTGATGGCCTGGCACAGGAGGAGGCAATGCTAACTGCCGCTAAAGGAGGGAGGAAGCAGGTAGGCAAAACGGCTGTGAAAGCCGAAGGGTTGTTCCGGGAATGGGAGTAAAGACAGCCCTGGGCTCTGAGCAGAAACCACCCGGAGGTCTCAGACGGTACAAAGTGGGGAGGGGGTCGCCACTGCCCCCTGCCCCGACCCTGCGCGTCTTCTCAACCTGGAAAATGGACTTGGCACGAGTATTTCCTGGGCTGACACCATCCCAAGATGCTACTTGAAAACAAAACAAAAATGTTTTGAAAGGATTTCAAATTCAGTTAGTGCAGAACTTCTAGAGTTCCTATCTCTGGCTGCCAGAAACCTAAACTGGTTGCTGCTTAAGGACATTCCCAGGTCTTCACACTGGGGCGTTCAGCAGACAGAAGTCCGGAGCCAACCCTGAGGCTGCCAGGAGAAATTCCCGACCCCAAATTTTGAAAGGGACAAAACTGCCCCGACCTCACAGATGGACCCTGGGCCAGACCCTCAGTGTCCCCATCTACGCAATGGGAAGCTGGACCCCAGGGCCCCGTCAACCTCCTCCCCGCTCAGCCGGCAGCCGTCTGACCACTCTCCGGGGACCCGGGGGTCGGGGCGGGGCGGGGGCTGTCACCGGCTCGGGGCTCGGGGTCCGAGGCCGGGCCGATGGACTCAGGCCCCGGGCCTCTGGCCCGAGCGGGGTGGCGCCTCGGCCTGGCCG
>NW_004955414.1:24819971-24843524 GCF_000276665.1 Chinchilla lanigera
CCCCGCGCCCGCCCGGCCCGCCCGCTGCGGCGCCCGGGAGCCTCACGCTCCGCCCGCTTGCAGCGTCCTACAACTTGACCCAGTCCCTCCGGTGAACACGAGCGGCCCTTCCAGCCGGCGATATCCCACCACGGGAATATTCCACCCAGAAAGTGCCCTGCGTCGTCCTCAAACTCCAGAACCCCCTGGGTTTGTCTCCACACGCTTCTGACCCTGTCAGCAGAGCTCAGGGAAGCAGCTTTTTGAGTGGAGAGAGACAGACCCCAGCTTCTCTGCTTCATGCAGCGCTCCCCAGACCTTCTCTGACTCCCCACCCCCTGGCCCTTTGAAGGTAGGTCCCCCTTGTCCCATCGTGGGGCACGCTGAAGCTGTCCCTCTCTCTGGCACACTACGGGCCTCAGAACCATTGCAGAAAATACTCATGTTGCTGTAAACCAGTTGAATATCCCTCCAGGGCACCCTAAGCCGTGAAGGGAAAGGGGCCCAGCCCTGGGAAGGTGGGCCGCCAGAGACAAGTGACAGCTCCAACTTTGCCTGCTGCAGATGGTGACTATGCCCACCGGAGCTCACAGGCCTGGCCGGGTGCAAACAGAAGCAGTGCTTGCGACCTCTCCAATCTAGATTCCTCGGGAGGGACACACACTGGGCCTTGCCGCCTTTCCCTGGAACCCGCTACACTCAGCGTCCCTGCAGGAACAAATGCAGTAGCGGCCCTTAGATGCAGCCAAACTGCACGTTCAGGGATACAGATGTTCTTAACTGAGCGCTCTGTCCGGTATTTAATCCATTTTCCTCTTATAAATACACACATTCATTACTTTGTTGATCAGAAAACAATAAATGTCATGCCATACACGCACATGGAAGACCCCACATAGGTCATGTGCAAAAACATATCATATGTCTTCTTGGGTTCCATACATCACCCAGAGTTTCCCACCTCCGTATCTCTGTCTGCTGCCCCAGCCCACACATCCACCCAGGCCCAGGCCAGGCCTCCTCTTTGGGGAGAAGGTAACTTTTCCACTGACCTTTTCATCCAGGGTGACAGGCAGGTTGCATCCCTTTTTCTGTCTCCCGCTCCTCCCTCCCACCCCTTTTGTGTTTGGTGCTGAGAGAGAAACTCAGCTATTTCTGGTCCTAAGGGTGGTTTTTACACATTTGTAAATCTTCACTTAGTGAAACGTTCTCTCCGCCTTTGTCTTTGTGTCCCTAATGGTAGCCATAAATTACCGCCTTCTTTTCTCTCTGCTGTATCAGGCTTCATTGCTTTTGAAATGATCAAAGTTATTTCTTTTAAAATCCAACTAGAAACTGCCCATTGTGTAGCACCGAGCTGCTTAGCTCCACTCAAAGAGTAGAAATACATAAAGCTGCCCATTAAACTCTGGGGCGCCTCCTCCAGCCCACTTGTGCCTGATAAAGAAAGATGTGTTGTTCTTTTCCTTCACTGTTTCCCCAAGTTTATAGATCAGTAGAAATACAAATTAATAAGGCCCAGTGCTTTTTTACCTAAAGGGTTAATTTTTGTCCTGTTCTCCTAAGAAGTTCACCACTGGCATAGATCTCAAAAAACTGTTCTAAATCTTACTTGGTTTGCTCTGACTTCCACACGAACATACTTTCAGCCAGTTGGCTTCCAGCCTCCTGGGCAACCTTTCTGACACTTGAGATTAAAGTCAATATGGTTTACAACTGGGACTTTCCATGGAGGAAAGGCTCCAGGGGGAAATTGTGTTCAAATGTCACTGCATTCAGTATCAGGTGGCCCTGCACTTGCTGCTGTCTGCCGTCTTGTCCAGCTGAGGGCCCCACAAACATCTCAGAAAAGCAATAGGCATTGTTCTTGCCCTAGGGTGACGGGCCATGAACCAGGCCTGGGGTGGTCTGGAAGCCTGGCAGCCCAGTCCCACAGACTGGAAGTGTCCTACAAGGTCAAAATTGGCATTCACTATCCACTTTTCAGTGCCCATCTTTCCTGACTCTTGAGCAGCCTCTGAGAGACCACAACTTTTTCCTTTTGGAAATTCTCCCTGCCATGATGGCAGCAGGCAGGCTCCTGGTGTTCCTCCCCTGACCTCTTGGGAAATGCCTTCTCCACCATCTTTCTGGGATCCTCTTTCTGGATGCTTCAATCATTCCCTTGATCCACAATATAAATCTCCAGCCTGGAGCCACCCCTTAGCTTCAGTTCCATGTGTCCAGTTGCCTACTGGATAGTACCTCCATCTCCTGTGAGTCCCTCTGATCAACATGTTCTAAATGAGCTCATCTCAAACCCATTCCTTCCCTCTTTAAGGGCGGGTACCATCCTTCTGACACTGAATCAAAAGGCTGGTAGACATCCTGGACTCCATTTTTGCCTCTCTACAACTTCCAATCACATCATCTCTACCTTTTCACCACCTCCCATCCTCTTACCATCCTTTTCCTCCATGCTAAGTTCAGGGCTGCCTCATCCCTCTCCTAGTCTGTTGCTTTTCCTCTGTGCTTCCCTACTGTCCTCTTGGGTAGAATCTCATCCCGCTTCCACACATCTAACCCAGGGTGTGGCAGTTAGGGTGGAATGTCCACTTGACTGGCTTTGGGACCCACTTGGGGGATCCGTGGAGCACACTTTGGGGTGTCTCTGGCTGGGTCATGGAGTTGTGACCTTGGGGTCTATGTCTGGTCCCTCACTCCTTTCTTTCTCGCACTGATTCCTTGTTCTGCTTCTGCCACTACGAGCTGAGGAGCTTTGCTCCACCATACCCTTCCACCATGATGATTCTGCCTTGGAGCCAGCTGACCATGAGTGGAAATTTCTGAAACTGTAAACCAAATTAAACCTCTCCTCCTAAGTCATGGGTGTCAAGTATTGTGTCCCAGCGGTAGGAGAATGAATAATAGACAGAGTCTGCCAGAGTAAAACAAATTTCCTCATCTCACTCCCATCTTCCTCAGACCAAAGTCAAAACTCCCTCGGTCCAAACTCTGGAGAGTGTTGGGCAGTATCTCCTAAAGAACACATCTACCCACTCCTAGGTATATGACCTGCAGAAAAGAGTGCATCTGTTCACCAAAAGATATGTACAAAAAGGTTCATAACAGCTCTATTTATACAGCAGTAAAATGGAAGTAACTCAAATGCCCATCAAAGGATAGACTGAACAAACTGTGGGATATTTACTCAATGGAATATTGGGAGCAATACAATGAACAAACCCTGATAAATAAAACAACACAGAGGCATCTTACAAACATTAAGTAGAGCTAAAGAAGCCAGGTACAGAAGGCACTTACTATATAGTTCTGCTTCTATGATGTTTAAAAGCAGGCAGAACTAATTAATCACGATAGAGGCCAGAGTAGTAGTTTTCTCTGGGGATGAGTATTCGGGGAAGGGACATGAAGGAACCTTCCGGAATGATGGGAATAGTCTAGATCTTGATCTGCATAGTGATTATATGGACTTATTATACATATATAAATATTCATTGAAATGTTGTCTAAAGTTTAATGCTCTTTATGCAATTTACTGTTGTCTCAATAAATTGAGACAAGAAATGCCTAGCCAAAGGCCTGGCAGTCTGACCCATTGTTTTGCTAGCTTTCTCTCCTATGGCTTCCTCACTCAGACTACACTTCAGCAGCATCGAATCATGTTCTTATACTGCTTAGCACTTCATCATTTTCCCCTCATACATCTCTTCTTTTGCTCATACTGTTCCTTTTACTTAAAGACACCAAGAGGTGGGTCTCAACAAATATTTGAAAAGTGAAATGTAACATCATGATTAATAAATATCACTGTAATCCCAAGTAAAAAGATGTTTATTGGGATGTCCCCCAAAAGCAATGAAATATGTATGAAAACACATGAACCTTCTGATTAGCAGGTTCTGAGAACTAATGCACACAGGGAAAACTATCTGCTCTTGCATGCACATTAATTTCCCCTCCATAAATGGCTGCCATATCTCCAGCAAAATGTTTCTGCTTTGTCTGAGCTGGATATGAAGTAGTACATTTTTTTCTGGTGGCTCACCCATTCCTATCTACTCCTTCTTCCTTCCTAACAGATATTCCTGCTTCCTAGGCAACCTGTGTCCCTAAGAGGGATCCTGTCCCATGCCAACTTCAGATTCTAGAGCTGGTTTAAGATAACATCTTTCATTCTCTTCTCCATGTAGTAGTCATTGGTTTAGGGATGGACCCATGCCAGCCTTCCAATCAGAGGCAACTTCCGAATGGAAGGGCTCTTTTCTTCCTTGTGAGGTGGCTATGGTGAATGAGCACCATGGCAGCCATCTTGGTTATCCCCTACACCAAGATAAGTCAAGAGAAACATTGAGAAGTCAATCAGGAGACACTGTCTACCTCAGGACCTCCAATTATGTGTGTCACTACACTTTCATATTTATTTTATTTTAAAAATTTATTTTCCTTTTTAAAAATTGTGGTAAAATATGCATCCCATCAAATTTACCATTTTAACTATTTTAAGCACCAAGTATATTCACATTTTGGTAACCATCATCAACACTCATCTCCAGAACTTTTTTCATCTTGTGGAAGTGACACTGTACCCATGAACAATAATTGCTCATCTCCCCACCCCAGCTCCTGGCAACTACCATTCTACATTCTGTTTCTATGAATTTGACTATCTCAGATGAGTAGAAACACAGCATTTTTGACTGGCTTATTTCACTTGGCATAATGTTTCCAGATTTATCCATGTTGTAGCTGGATCAGAATTCCCTTCCTTTTTTGGGCTAAATAATAATCTATCGTATGCATATTCTACATTTTGTTTACACATTCATCTGTCAGCAAATACTTGAATTGGTCCCACTTTTGGTTGTTGTAAATAATTCTGCTATGAATGTGGGTGAATGCATATTTTTTCATGTCCCTACTTTCACTTTTCTTTTTTGGCATATGCCTAGAAGTGAAATTGCTGGAGCATATAGTAAATCTATTTATAATCTTTTGAGAAACTCTCATACTGTGTACCTTGACAATTATACCATTATGAATTCCCACCCAGCAATGCACAAGGGTTCCAATTCCTCCATATCCTCACCAATACTTATCATTTTCCTTTTATAGCCATCCTGATGGATGTGAAGTACTATCTCACTTTGGTTTTTTGCACTGGATTTTTTGTTACTTACAACCAAAAAAATATTCCTATTGGGTTCCATATAAGCCTCTGTTCTGAAACTTTACTGAATAGCAGGAGATCCTCTGAAGAGGCGGGAGAAAGTTCAGTAGGGTTGAATTCTCTCAGGACTCAAAATAATAAATAAATTATGTAATCACAGATTTGGTGCTGTCTTGGTATCAAGCCAGGTCTCTATTTTTTTCAATAGTTCTAAAACTGTACCAACATTCTATTTCACTTACAAAAGGCTAAAAATATTTCCAGGGCTAGAGGAGTAGGTCAGAGTAGGTAGAGTGCTTGCCTAGCATGGGCAAAGCCCTGGGACTGATCCCCAGAACTGCATGAAAAAATTCTGCATGTATAAACATTGTATTGTCTCCCTGGTGTAAGAAACTGAAAGAGTAAATAAAATCTGAAAGGTACATAGATATTGTGAAAAGGAAAGAAACTGCTCAAAAGGAAAGAACAACTAGGATGAAAGAAAGGAAAAAAGAAAGAATGAAGGGAAAAAAATATAAATATATATATACACAAGATAGCGAAGATAATTGTACTACTAATTTCTATTGGTTTATTGAAAGGAACAGTTAATGCCTAATTTTTTTATCTTAAAGAGAAAAGAAAAAGTAACAATAACAAAGATAAAAATAAAACAACACAAAAACAATACATAATTTCAAAACAAGATGATAGGAAATTAACAATTGTTATTATATTACATATTGTTATCTTCCACAAAGATGCTCAGATTACTAGACATAAGAATGCAAGATCGATCAAACAGTTAAAGAGAATAAAAATAATTTTTAAAAAATCAGAAACAATGCAGAGTTTCACTCATCAAGATGGTAGGAATTCAACAATGGTTGTTATATTACATATTGTTGTCTTCAAATTAGTTGTTCAGATTACCAGATGTAAGTATGCAAAATTGGTCAAGAAAAAAAATTTAAGTATTAACTGTTCCTTTCAATAAACCAATCAGTATCAGCAGTTCAATTATCCCAGCTATCTTTGTTTATAATATGTATTTTCTTCCCTTCCTTCTTTCATTCTTTTCTCCTTTCCCTCATCCCAGTTGTTCCTTGCTTTTGAATTTCTTTCCCTTTACCAGTACCTATTGTCCCTTTGGGGTTTTATTTACTCTTTCAGGTTCTTACAGTAGGGAGACCATATGATGTTTACATATGCGGGTCTGATTTATTTCACTTATGAGTATGGTCTGTAGTTGCATCCATTTACCTATAAAAGCCTTGAGTTTATCTTTTTGATAGCTGAGTAATACTCCATTGTCTAAAAATACTACAGGTTTCTCATCCATTCCTCATTTGATGGGCATTTGGGTAGTTTCCAAGATTTAGCAATAACAAATTACACTACTATAAACATGGGTAGTTTCCAAGATTTAGCAATAACAAATTACACTACTATAAACATGGGTGTACATATGCAAAACATGGGTGGTATGATGTTTTCAGTTATTCTGGAAAATATCCAGAAGGGGAATAGCTGGGTTGAATGGGACCTCCAGTCCTAGTTTTCTGAGGAATCTCCACACTGATTTCCATAGTGGTTGTACCAGTCTACACTCCCACCAACAATGGAAAAGTATTCCTTTTCCCCCACAGGCCCTCCAGCATTTGTTATTGGTTTACTTCTTGTGATAGTCATTCTTTCTGGGGTGAGATGGAATCTCAGTGTTGTTTTCATTTGCATTTCTCAAATAACCAATGATTTTGAACATTTTGTTATGTATTTATTTGCCATTTGTATTTCTTCATCTGAGAAGTGGGTATTCATCTCAGATGCCTATTTTTGTATTGGGTCTTTGAATTTAGGGGCCTGATTTTTAAAACTTCTTTGTATGTTTTAGATAGAAGTCCTTTGTCTGAGGAGCAGTTGGCTAAAATTTTTTCCCAATTCGTGGGTTTTCTTTTCACTCTGTAGGTGATTTCTTTTGATGTGCAAAAACTTTTCAATAAGATGAGACTCCAGTTGTTGATTCTTTGAAATATTTCCCGTGCAGTTTGGTTTTTGTTCATGAACTCTCTGCCTACCTCTATGTCTTCAAGTTTCTACCAACTTTCTCCTCCAGTAGATTTAGTGTTTCTGTTTTAATATTCAAATCTTTTATTTGTTTTGACTTTAGTGTAGTGCATGGTGATAGAGATGGGTCTAATTTTAGTCTTCCACATGTGGAAAGCTAGTTCTTCCAGCACCATTTATTAAAGAGGGTATCCTCCTTCCAGTGAACATGGTTGGCCCCTTTGTCAAAGATAAGGTGATTGAGTGTGTCCGTAGTTGTGCCTATATCTTCTAATCTGTTCCACTGATCCTGAGGTCTGTTTTTTGGCCAGTACCATGCTGATTTTATCACAGTGGCTTTGTAGTATAATTTCAAGTCAGGGATTGTGATGCCTCCTGCCTTTCCTCGGTTGCCCAGAATTACTTTTGCTATTCTAGGTCTCTTCTGGTTCCAGATGAATTTTAAGCATGTTTTCTCTAGATCTGTGAGGTATACTAATGGTATTTTAATTGAGATTACATTGAATTTACACAACTTTGGGAGTATGGCCATTTTCACAATATTGGTTCTTCCTATCCACAAGCAAGGAATATCTCTCCATTTTCTGAAATCCTCTTCAATCTCTTTTTCAGAGTACTGTAATTTTCACTGTATAGATATTTTACTTCCTTTGTTAGATTGATTCCTAAATATTTCATTTTTTTGGATGCTATTGTGAAAGGTAGTTTCACTAATTTCTCTCTCAGTGTGTTTGTTCTTTGTGTACAGGAATGCTATTGATTTTCAAATGTTGACTTTGTATCCAGCTGTGCTACTGCATTTGACTATTAAATCTACAAGTCTTTTGGTGGAGTTTTTGGAGTCTTCTATGTATGGTATCATGTCATCTGCCCATAATGATAATTTCACCTTTTCCTTTCCAATCCTTATTCCTTTTATTTCTCTCTCTTGTCTAATTGCTCTGACTAATGTTTCCAGAACTATATTGATTTGATTCTTGGTATCAAAAAAAAGAGAACTGTATTGAATAGGAGTGGTGACAATGGACATCCTTGTCTTGTTTCTGATTTTAAATTGAAAGCTTTCAGTTTTTGTCCATTTAGTATGATATTGGCTGTTGGTTTGTCATAGATGGCTTTTATCAGGTTGAAGTAAAGACTATCTATTCCAATTTTCAGTAGGGGTTTTTATCATGAATGAGTGCTGGACTTTGTCAAAAGCTTTTTCTGCATCTATTGAGATGATCATATGATTTTCATCTTTGGCTCTGTTGATATGATGTATTACACTTATTGATTTGCATATATTGAACCATCCCTGCTGGATGAATCCCAGTTGGTCATGGTGTATAATCTTCTTGATGATTTGCTTGCAGTTTGTTTGCTAGTATTTTATTGAGGATTTTTGCATCTATGTTCATTAGGGAGATAGGCCTATAGTTCTCTTTTGTGGTTGGGTCTTCAAGATTGTGATGCCTCTGATTTTGTTATCAAGGTAATACTTGCCTCCAGGAATGAGTTAGGGGGAATTGCTTCCCTTTCAGTTTCATTAAACAGTTTGAAAAGAATTGGCATTAAATCTTCTATAAATTTCTCGTAGAATTAGGCTGTGGATCCATCAGAACCCCAGCTTTTCTTTGTTGGCAATTTTTAAATTTCATTTTAAAATGACATACTTAAAAAGTAGGTGATATGATACTCTACATTTCTGTTTTCAATTTCATTGACTGATATTGGGTTATTAAGAATGTTTATATCTTCTTGATTCAGCTTTGGTAATTCCTGTGTATCTAGGAATCTGTTCATTTCTTTTGTGTTTTCTATCCTGTGAGAGTAAAGATGTTCGAAGTAGGTATTGATGAGCTTCTAATTTTCTATAGGATCTACAGTGATTTTACTCTTTTCATTCCTATTGCATGAATTTGAGTTTTTCCTTTCTTTTTTTGATAAGGTTGGCTACGGGGTTATCAATTTTATTTAGCCTTTCAAAGAACCAACTCTTTGATTCATTAAATCTTTATATAGTTTTCTTAGTCTCCATTGCATTAATTTCTGCTCTGATCTTTATAATTTCCTGCCTTCTTTGGGCTTTGGGCTTGACTTGCTCTTCTTTTTCTAGAAGCTTGATGTTTAGCTTTAGGTTGTTTATTTGTGCTCATTCTGTTTTCCTGATGTGAAAATTCAATGCTATAAATTTCCCTTTTAGGACTTATTTCATTGCTTCTCACAGGTTCCAGTAAGTTGTATCTATGCTTTCATTTGATTGTAAATATTAATTTCTTCTTTAATTTCATCTGTGACCCATTGGTTTTTCAGGAGGGTGTTATTTAATTTCCATGTGTTTGTGGAGTTTTTGAGATTTCTTTTGTCAGTAATTTCCAGTTTCATTGCACTGTGGTCAGATAGTATGCATGGGATAAGTTCAATTCCTTTATATTTACTTAAGCATATTCCATATGCTAGTATATGGTCTATTTTAGAGAATGTCCCTTGTGCTGCTGAGAAAAATGTGTATTTTGATATTGTGTAGTAGAACACTCTGTAAAGGTCTACTAAGTCCATTTGTTCACAGGTTTGGTTTAGTTCTGTTATTTCTTTGCTGATTTTTTTGTCTAGTTGATCTATCTCTTTGTGACAATTGGGTGTTAAAGTCCCCCATTACAATTGTCTTATTGCTTATTTTATTTTTCATGTCTGTTGAAACTTGTCTTATATAGTTTGGTGCTCCTATATTTGGTGCATAGATATTTATAATTGTTATCTCTTCTTCTTGCAGTTTTCCTCTAACAAGTATATGGTGATCTTCTTTATCTCTTTTGGTTATTCTTTGCTTGAAGTTCACATTGTCTGCAAGCAGAATAGTTACCCCTGCTTTTTTCTGGGTTCCTGTTGCATTGAGCATTGTTTCCCACCCTTTGACTTTCAGTCTGTGGATTTCCTTTTGAGTTAAATGTGTTGCTTGTATACAGCATATTGTTGGATTTTGTTTCTTGATTCACTCAGCCAGTCTGCTTCTTTTGATTGGTGAATTGAGGCCATTTACATTGATGGTTATAACTGATATGTACTGGCTTATCTTTATCATGTTATTTGCCCACTGTTGGTTCCCTACTTTCCCCCTCTATTTAAATGCTTGCTCTGTTTGGTGATTCCTTTCTCTTGTTGTTCTTAAAGTTGTGGTCATTTTTATCTCTTTCTATAATATTTTGTGGTATTGTCAGGTGAGTTTGGTGGTCATGAATTTCTTCAGTTGTTCTTTGTCGTGCAAATATCTTATTTCTCCATTAGTTTTGCAGGGTACATCAATCTGGGTTGGAAGTTGTTTTCTTTGAGGACCTGAAATACTTCACTCTAAGCTCTTCTTGGCTTGATGGTTTGTGGTGAGAAATTTGCTATGATTCTGATGGGCTTTCCTTTATAATTGATCTGTTTCTTTTCTCTAACATCTTTTAATATTCTGTTCTTTTCCTCAATTTCCGGGATCTTTATTATTACGTGTCTGAGATTTATTTTGGTTATGGCTAATTGGAGTTCTATATGCCTCACTAGATGTCAGATTCTTTTTGCATGCTTGGGAAATTTTCTGCTAGTTCTTCTGCAAAGAGTCTTTTTATGTCATCCATGTTGACTCTTGCTGTTTTGTTGGCACCTGTCAGTCGTATATTATTTTTCTTTGCATCATTTTGCAGCTGTTGTTATTTTTCCCTGGTTCCTTGTTATTTTTAAGATATCTTTCCTTTAGTGACCACTAGCTGCAATGCTGTCTTCAAGGTCTGAAAGTCTATCTTCAGTTTCATTCAACTGATTTTGCCAGCTTTCAATGGAATTTTTAATTTCTTGGATATCTGTTTGAATCTGTTTCATGCATTTTAATTCTTTCTCCTATTGTTCATTCACTGTTTCCATCATTTTCCTATGTTCCTGTATTCTTTATGTCTTCTTTACATGTGCTGAGCAATTCTTTCATTATTGTTGTTATTTCCTTTTTTAACCTGAGAGATTATTTCTGATCTGGTTTCTTCTATGGCCTGATGGAGTTGTTTCTTTACTTCAGTTTCTATCATTTCAGAAATTTCAGGTGTGTGACTTCCAAGTTCTTCTAGGTCAGTGTTTCCTGGACTTGTTCTGGATGGGCTGGAGCTCTGAGATTGCATTTTGCTCCTTTGTTTTGACATTCACTCCCGTGATAGTCAGCATGTGGGGTGCAGTTCACTAAGGCTCTGGAAGTCCCCCAGGGCTCAGGGTCATGGCTCACCAAGGCTGCCAAAGTACCCCAGTGTGCAGTGTCCCTCTTGCAACAGTGGGGGATGTGGGTGCAGCTCACTGAGGCTCCCAAAGTTCCCCAGGGCTCATCATCACTACCACAATGGTGGAGGGCAGGGGGCAGCTCACTGCAGCTCCCAGAGTTCACTGGGGCTCAGGCTTGCTCCCAGGACAGTTGGGGGGGGCGCGGCTTTCTGAGTTTCACAAAGCTGTCTGGGTCTTGGTGTTGCTTCCACAGTGGTGGGAGGGCAGGGAGTGGCTCACTGAGGCTCCTGAAGCTGTCTGGGCCTCAGCCTCACTCCTGCAAGGGTGGGCGTACAGGGCACAGCTCATGGAGTTTCCTGAAGCTGTCCTGGGCTCAGCATTGCTCCTGTGATGGTGGGGATGTGGAGCATGGCTCACTGAGGCCCCTGAAGCTGTCTGGGGCTCAGTGTTGCTCTTGTGAGGTGGGGGGCATGGCTCACAGAGCTTCCCAACCCTGTCTGGGCCTCTGTGTCACTCTCACCATGGTGGGGATGTGGGGCACAGCTCACTGGGGCCCCCAAAGCTGTCCAGGGCTCAGTGTCATGCCCATGACAATCAGAGCAGGCAATACTTAATTTTTGTTTTGATCAATTTTGCATGCCTATAGCTGGTAATCTGAGCAACTACTTTGAAAATAACAATATGCAATATAACAACCATTGTTGATTTCCTATCATACTGTTTTGACATTCTGATCATTTTTATTGTTCTATTTTTATTTTTTATTCTCTTTTGCAAGAAATATTCTCCCAGTAAATATTTACTTTCAAATGATATTTGGTAATATTTGAAAGAAATCTAAATTCCAAGCCCTATTCTAAGCACTTCGGACTTCCCGTACAGCTAACACAGCTTACAAACCAGCAGAAAAGGTCAGACATAATGCATATTCATCTGCAGTGCTCTTCAAAAGTATGAGTATGACAATTTCTGTTTGAAACTCTGCAGGGAGCTGGGTGTGGTGGTGCCCAAACTACACAGTGTGACCCTGTTTTGAAAAACTAAATTAAGTAATTTTTCAATTCCCTTTAAAAATATTTTATTACTTGTAAAATATAATAGGGCAACATGAATAAAAACATAAACAACTGCAAAAAGTAACGTTTTTATATAATCTTATATAATGCAATATATAGGAATATTAAGGCTTTGATTGGTCATAGATTTATCATTTTTCTGCAAAACCATTTTTAGATCATCAAAATTTATACTTTGAGGATCTTAATTTTCAAGCAATATAATTAAAATGATATTAGTCATTTTTGGTAAAAGAAAGTTACAAAAAATTTTTGATAATTTTTTTATTTTCAGGAGAATCTTTTTATTAATAACGGATCTGTTAGGAGTGTTTTATAGGCAGTATCACATTCATAATTTATTTTGAAACATAAATTTTAATACATCTAAAGCTGATGATTCTTGCAGAACAATTTTTCTGAAAAGATCTAATTCTTCACACAAGTAAGTTTTATGTAAATTTTAATTTAATTTTTTTGTGTTTTGTTTTTTGAGGATCTCACTATATAGCTCAGGCTGGCCTCAAACTCATGGTGATCCTCCTGCCTCCCCCTCCTGAGTGCTGGGATTATAGGGGTATGCCACCATGCCAGGCCCTGCATTTAATTTTAAATGCAAATGCCATTTCAATATTGTCTGTGACATTTCCTATAGTCTTTGAGTTAAATAAGAAACTGTATATGCCTTCATGATTTGTATGGAATTCAAAATGTCTGTTTTATGTATTTATTGCTATAACTTCAATTAAAAGGAAATATTAATTTTGAAATTTCTTGTTAATAATCTGAAGCTTCATATAATGATAAGGCTCTTCCACTGAACGCAAAAATTTTTATATTTGGTTTCTAAGTCTGCAGATATTTGTTTTGTAATGTATACAGTTTTGAACACCAGAGATTCTTAAGTTAAAGGAATTCTGTCTTCCACAAGCTATGCTTTATCACAAAGTCTGTATGTCTGCTTTATTCTTCAATAATTCACTGCAAAGTTACCGCCTAAGTGCCAGCAATTCCTGTCTCAGTTCTTAGGCCAGAGAGTGAATGTGTGTGCAGACATCACACACTTTCTGGGGATGGACAGCAAGCCAGCTTCCCGCTGAGGGTCTCAACACTGTCCCCATGCAGAGATTCCCTTTATTCTGTGACCACCACGGCTGCTGTCATCATCTCAGCTGACAGCATGGGCCCAGGCCCAGCCCAGCTGCCTCAGGCCTATGGTGCCGTGGATTGTTCCCAAGGCAGGCGCATGCACCCCAGGCAGTCAAGCCCAAGCCCTGCAAGGCTGCACTGTCATCCATTGGCTTTCCACTGCTCATGCGCATGAACTACTGTCCTGCAGACTTCACTAGTAAAACAGGGGAGGTGATGAAATGATTAGGAATTTCAAGAGCAACAGCAGGGCATAACACTAACTGTGAGACCCTTCTGAGAACAGGCCCTATCTGACTTACACCCTGCACACCCTAAACACGAGCCTCGATCATGTGTGTGGCAGTCTCCAGGCGTTACAATCTGACTCTTGTCTTTTATTTGAGCTTTGTGAGGCCCCAACTGTCTAGCAGGTACCCCACCATAACCACCACCACTTCTACTTCTCTTGAACCATTCATGATCTCTGGAAGTGCCAGCCTTCTACCTCCAATGCTTTGCCGGGCCACAACTCTTCCTCTGCAGGCTGCTGCTGGATATTCTTTCCAGGGACTTTTTTTTACTAAATCCTCTCCCAGGCTGAGTTAGGTATTTCTCGTCTCCTTCCCCACAGTCTTCCGCACAAGTCCTAACCACAGGACCCATCACACAGTTGTATTGTTAGAATCCATGGCCGGATTCTCAGCTTGACTTGGAACTCTGCAGGGCTGGTGGAGTCTCAAATTCATCTCTGCATTCCCCAGGCTCACATAGGTCAGGAACTCAGTGGGCACTAAAGGTTTATTGAAAGAGTAAAAACAAATTCTCAACAATAAAGTAGTAGAATATGAACTAGTTTTTAATAGTCTCATAATAGGGAAGTCATAGATATTACCTAATGAAATGGAGAATGAAGAAATTATGAAAGTTATAATTATAAAAGGCAATTACAAGAAGAAATATTCAAGTTTCTAAATAACAGATGGTGTTACACACACCACCACCCTGGCCACCAAAAAAACAGCAGGCCTAGAGAGTTTCAGAGGGGTGGTAATAAGCTTTTCCAGGCCAGGCACAATAGCCCGTGCCTGTAATCCCTGCACTCTGGGAGGCCGAGGTAGAAGGATCACAATTAAGGTGTTGGGAATATAGCTCAGTGTAAAGGCCCTGGATTAAAACTCCAGTTACAAAAAAATACAGAAATATAAGGTTGGGGTAGGTAGATCAGCACTCCTAGACATTAAAAGACATTATAAAGCCTTGGCTGTCAAAATTCTATAATGCTTGCATATAAATAAACAGAGAGGCTAATGGAGTAGAATATTGTAACTAGGAGAGTCACAAAATTATATATGGAAACAATGTAATGAAGCTGACTTCTCAAGTCATTGGAGAAAATATGGACCACTAAGTAAATGGTATTAGGGCAAATAAGTAGACAAAAATGAAATTGAATATATTCATCATGCTCCACTAGGTCAACTTCAAATGGATAAAATATTTGAACTTGAAGAAACAAAAACTCAAAAATACTAAAAGGGGAAGATGCTTTTCATCTTGTAATGAGAAAAGCCTGTGTCAGCCAAAATTCAAAAGACATTAAAGATTAATAAGCTCGACCACACAATAATGAAAAATACTTTGCATATTTAAAAAGACACTGTAAATAAAGTTCAAAGAGTAAATAATAAACTATTAAGCTAGGGGAAATGTTTTTGTATCTGATCACAGTCAAACTGATATTCTCTTTCATATGTAAAGAGCCACTAGAAGTCAGTGAGACAAGTAACCCACAGAAAATATGTAAAGGACATGAAGAGACAAGAAATACAATACAAATAAATTTTAAACTGTGAAAATACTCTTAACTTCATTCACAGTGAATAGAATGCAGCCAGACGTGGTGGTGTACATAATCCCAGCACTTGGGAGGCCAAGGCAGGAGGATCACTGTGTTCAAGGCCAGCCTGAACTACATAGTGACACCGTCTCAAAACAAAAGAAAACCAAAAAAAGAATAAAATGCAAAATAAAGCACTGACATAGAATGGCCACTTAGTACACTAACAAAAATTCAGTGAGAACATATCCTCAGGGTTAGACTGGGAAAGCAAGCATTTCAGAGATTGGCAGTGGAAATGTATATGAACACAGGTTCTGTAAAGAGAAATCTTAAAATATCTGGTAAAATTATCAGAAAAATGTGTATCTTTTCACCCAATAATTCCACCTTTTAAAAAACTTGATACATAATAAGTGAACATAATTCTCTGGGTTACAGTGTGATATTTCAGTATATGTATTTAATGTGTAAAGATCAGACTACGGGAAGTGACAAATTTATCACCTCAAACCTTTGTCTTCTCTTTTTTTTTTATTGGGAACACTCAAAATCAACAATTTCATTTTCATTGTGTGTGCGTGCACAACCACGGGCATGTAGGCAGTATTGGGGATTGAACCAAGGGTCGTCAAACCAAGCTGCATCTCCAGCCCTTTTTTTTATTTCACTAAGCAAGGATCTCACTAAGTCACTAAATTGCCCAGGTTGAGCTCAAAATTGTGATTCTCCTGCTTCAGCCTCCCAGAGTAGCAAGATTACAAATATATGCCACTATACCTGGCAACAATTCTGCTTTTGGGAGTTTATTCTACAGTTAGGCTGTCACAGGCAAGATGACATATATACGAAGTTATCTATCACTTTAAAGGCATCACCATATGATTAGAAATAACCCAAGTGGCTATTAACAACGGACTAGAAGTATACGTCATATGACATCCATAAAAATAGGACATGATGCGGTAGTAAAAAAGAGCAGAGAGGCTCCATGAGCTCTAACATGGAAAGATTTCTAAGATATCTTTTATGGGAAAGACACAGAAAATGTGTATTTTTGCTACCTTTTATGTAAAGAAGGAAGAAAACCAAGAATCCATATTTGTATTTGCTGGAATATATACAGCATCAGAAAGATACATAAGAAATGAGGAAGAAGAGGGTTACCAGTAGCAGGAATGGGAACTGGGTAGGTAATCGGATGGTTACCTCTCTATGCTTTTAAATTGTTGACAGTGTGACTGACTGTATTGTCATACTGGGGGGAGGAGGAGGAGGACTGCAGAGGAGGTATTTTTCATCATCATGACCACCATAGTAACTTAAAAATTGAATGAAGTCCAGATCCCAACTGTTTTGAGAATCCCGGTGTTCGTCCCATGGAATTTTTCAGTGTGAGATTTGCTCAGAGTTCAGTCTCAGCCACAGAGTGGTTAACTTTCTACTGCTGCCTTGGAATTGTTGACACAGTCATGGGGAGTTCTCTTCCTGAACCAAGTGAGGCTAAACAGGCGACAGATAATATCTTTTACATTCTTGTGGCAATATTGGTAACTACGCCGGTGGCCTGTGGGAAGATAAATAGGCCCTCAAAATACTCTCTCCCTCATCCTCTCTCTTCGTGGTCAGTGTCATTTTATGTGCTAAAAGTCATCATGTAAGATTACTGATAACAGAAATGCCGCAATACTTCTAAATTAGCTCATAGAGCCAATTAATAAGATAATAAGTTCAGATGTGACCCGTGATTCCCTGCAATTATCGGATGATTCATTTTGCAATTTTATTGCTGGTAACTGGCAATCTTTTCATTTATGAATAGGTCAACACAAAGCCAGTTTGTCAGTTATCTCTGAAATATTGTTCAGACTCAGTATTCAAAAGAAAAAAATAAATGAAATAGAGTCCATACATCTTGTCGCAAGAGCTGGGCAGTACAGATGATAGAAGGAGGGACTCGGCAATTAAGTAAGTGCATTTGTAGAAAGAGCAGCCCTTGCTTCCGTCTTGCTACCGTGACACCAGTGGGGCATTGGGGGGTGTCAACGTTTCTACCATGAATATGCATTCCCTTTTTAATGAGGAAAAGGAATTTACAAAATGTAAACAAGTATAGGCTGAGCATGCAGATGGACCTGGATGTTAACTCTGATTCTGTCACTCATTATATGGGGGACCTTGGGCAGGTCCTTTCAATCTCCCTGAGTCTCAATCTCCTGATATGTACACGGAAGATAATCACACCTGCTTTGCAGGGTTGCAGTGAACTGTGGCTGAGATGATGTTTGTGAGACGATGTTTGTGCAGGCTCTCCTACAGCCCTGTGCCGTTTCCTCAGTGCCTCACTCAGGCTATTCCATGGCTGTGCCCATCTTGTTGCAAGAAAGCAGGCTGTTAATCCATAGCCATGCTGTGACTATAACCAGGAAATCTGGAATCTGGGAGATGCGTTAGCTCTGTCCGGATCACAGAGGGGCATCTAGTGAGAAAGTCTCAGCACAGGAAACTCAAATGGCTCTAGATGTTTTAAGCAGGTAAGCACTTAATAGAGAGAACTGGGAGCATGAAATGTCATTGGTGGGGTGAAATGCTAGGCTGGGGCTCCAGGGAAGATTCCCAGAAATACCAGAACTGAGCCCACCAAGGGGCCATTGCTTGTGCAAACCTCAAGAAGTCACCGCGGAGCCACGAATTCAGCCACTGAGCTTGAGCTCTCCTTTGCTATACATGTAACTGGGTCAAGCTAATGACCTTTCAAGAATCAAGACAGGGAATTATGATTCCATCAACTGCTTCTCAACATCCATTAGCTGATTAATAGATTCATCTCTGCACCTTAAGAAAATAACAACCCTTCCTGAGAAACTATTTTGTAGACAATAATATGTAAAATGATAACCATTGATAATTTCCTACCATTTTGTCTGTAATTTGCTAAGTCCCCCCTATTATTATGTTATCCTTCTTTTATTCTTTAAAATAAAAAAAAATATATAAAAAAAAAAAAAGAAAATAACAACCCAAAAGCAGTTGGAAAATAGCTTCACTTCTACTTTTCAAATCTCACATGAGTACATTCTACTCACAGAAAGTAGACTTATTTTCCAGAGTAGGCCTGCAGTAAAAGGAATCTCTGTTTCCTACTTGTCAAAGGTAGGACCCATCCAGAACCAAAGCTGCAAGACAGCCTAGAAATTGTGCTTTCTTAACTCATCAAGCTCTGCAGAGCCGAAAGGCATACTAAAAAGAGTTGGAAGCCAGTGCTGAGTATCAACCAACAAATCCATCACAGAAAGTCACTGGTCACTCGGCCAATACCTGTTTGTGCTGGATAGACTCTAAGAGCAGTCAAGGCCTTTAAGCTCACTGTGCTCACTGAAAGATGTAGTAGACATTTTTTGGTTTCCTTGCAGATATACATCACTCCTCTCCTCCTAACAATGCCTAGGTTTTCATTTATCTATTTCAATCTAGGTATCCACTTCTCCTCGAAGCACCACTTGTGCTTTGAAAAACGGACCCAATTCTGGCTCCAAGACTGAGTCCTAATTAGTTAATTTAGTGTATTCCATCTTCCTGGCCAGAGACGTTGGTCCAAGCACGTTAACAAAGCTAGAAGATTCATGATGAATCTCAAGACTCTTGCTTGGACTGCTAATATGACAGCATTCTCCTGCTTGACATGATCAATAGAACAAGTACCTCCTGCTTCCACCTTGGAACCAAGAGTGAAGACAACCCATACCCAGGAGAGGGAAGAGTCTAGAGCATCTCAGAGAGAAACAGAATCAGACATTGATCAAGCCATACCTGAATTCTAACATACTCTTGAAAAATATAAAGAAAAGAAATTGGTAAATGGGCTTAACAGCAGCTAAAATAAATTGAGAAAAAGATCAGAAGAAAATATCCTCAGTGAACAGCCAAATACATGGAGAAGCAGAAGGATTGAAAACATGGAAATGAACATAAAAGACATATGAGAAACAGTTTAAAAGTCTAACTTGTGTGTAGGTACAATCCTGGGGGGAGGTGAGGAAAAATGTGAAAGGCAGTATCCAAAAAGATAATGGGAAAAATTTTTCCAAATGCGACCGAAGACAGTCTCATATTCAAGGGACACTGTGAAATGCAAGCATAATAAACAGCATATTTCGAAAAAGCACAACAGGATACAAAATAAACACATAAATGTCAATAGTGTTTCTGTACAGCAAGGATGAACTCACCAAGAAGAAATTAAGAGAACAGTCTTATTCACAATAGCTTCAAAAAATTTCAATACTTGGGAATAAACCTAACCAAGGAAGTGAAAGGCCTCCGTAATGAAAACTATAGTATTCTGAAGGAAGAGATGGAAGACTACATCAGAAAATGAAAAGATATCACCTGTTCCTGGACAGGCAGGACCAATACTGTCAAACACCCATGCTACCAAAACTGACGCTAGATTTAATACAACCCCAATCAAAATACCAACAGCAGTCTTCACAGACCTAGAAAACACAATAATAAAATTTATATGGAAACAGAAGAGACCCCAGAGCAGCAAAAGCAATCCTGGATAACAAGAGCAAAGAAGGAAGTATCACAGTCTCAGATTTCAAGTTATATTACAAAACCACAGTGATAAAAAAAAAAAAAAAAAAAAAACCCAGCATGATACTGGCACAAAAACAGACATGCAGATAAGTGGAACAGAATGGAGGATGCAGAAAATGCCTGAGACATCTACAGCTGTACTGCCCTGAACTCACCCAATCTTGTCCAATCTGAGAAGCTAAGCAGAGTCAGGCCAGGTTAGTGCTTGGATGGGAGAAAGTGCCCTAGACATATTCAGCTACCTGAACTTTCACAAAGGCCTCAAAAACATATGCTGGAGAAAACACAGCTGTTTGGTTCTGGGAAAGCTTGTTATCCACCTGAAGAATAATGAATCTAGACTTATATCCCTTACCCTGAACTGCAGTAAAATTAAAATGGACCAAAGACCTAGATATTAAAACAGAAACAACTAGTACTACTACTCTGAAAAATCAGTGTGGGGAGTTTCAAAAAGCTAAAAATAGAAATCCCATTTGACCCACCTATCCCCTTCTGCTAAAGACATCATATTATAATAATACATGCCCACCCATATTTATCCCAGCACAACTTACAAGAGCTAAGTCATGGAAAGGACTATATGCCCATCAAAGGATGAATGGATTAAGTAAATATGATGTATATATACACAATGAAGTACGACTCAGCCATAAAGAAGGATAAATCTGAGTCATTTGCATGAAAATGAATGCACCTTGAGACCATAAGTCAGACACACAAACTTAAATATTGCGTGGTTTTTCTTACATGAAAAACCCAAGGAATAAATAATTTAAAGAGAAAAATAAAAGACATGATAGGAAACAGGGAGGGTATACCTTTCACAGATGGGAAGGGGATCTAGACATGGAGAGGAGGGGAAGGAGAGAAGAAAGAGGAGAAGTAAAAAGGATTAAGATGCTGTGTGTATAGATACCGACTCCTCATGATGAATGTGTTCACTATGTATTACAAACATGTGCTAACAACTGTTAAAAGAAAGAAAATGCACAGAAAATAGGTAAAGTAAAATGACAATAAAACTGGGTTACCTTGAATGGAACAACACAGCTGCAGGGTAATTTGTCAGGGGAAAGAGAAGCAGCCAGAGACAATGGAAAATCCTCAAAGCTCTGAATGAAAGTAAGTCCTCACCCAGAATCCTATACTCAGTTAAATGTTCTCCCAAAAGGATGAAATCATTTAACTCCAGCACACCTGCATTAATGGAAAATACCATGCATGAGTGCTTGTCAAGAAGGAAAATGAGCCTAGACCCGAGCAGTAAAGAGGAACATCAGAAAGTGGGCATCTCAGTCTATTTTCTGTCGCTAATGATATGGTACCACAGACGGGGTGCGGTGGTCAGAGTTTGCAAGGGAAACAATTTAATACAGGACACATAATTTATAGAATTATTTTACAGTAGTCTCCCAAAGAGTCAAACACAAAAGAGTGCAGGAATCTGTCCACGCAGTAAAGGCCCAAAGAATCCCAAAGCTGACGGCCTGGATCCCACGGCAACGTCCTGCATGAGAACAGCTGAAGACCTAGAGCCCATGACAGTGTCTTCCACAAATCCAGCTGGAGGCCTGGAGGCCACGACGGTGTCTCATGCAGGCCTGTTTCACAGATATGTGTTGGGAAGGCCCAAAGGTCATGGTGGAAGCTAGAAAGTCTGTGTCAGAGAGATGAAGGATCTGTGTGAGCAGGCTGAGGGATCTGCACCGGAGCCAGGAAGCAACGCTCAAAGTGAGGACCAGAGCTCCCCCGAAAAGTACCACAGCCATCCTCAGTAACAATGAGCTCCTCTGACAGTGAGAACAACTGAGTTCGTATCAGGAAAGCCAGCGCCCCAAGCTTCTCCAGGAGATTGAATAGTGCACCATCTTCCTCTGTGGATCCAGGAAGCGATGCTCCCAGTAAGGACCAGAGCTCCTGCAAAGCGAACCATAGTCATTCTCAGTGACAACAAGGTCCCGAGCTCCTCTGATGATAAGAATGGCTGAGTTCATCAGGAAAGCCAGTGCGACAAACTCCTCCAGGAGAGCCAACAGCACCACGTCTTCCTCCTCAGTTCTCCTTTTTATGATGTTGGCAACAACCCTCAGGTGGGCCCTCCACACCCAGCATCACGCTGGTTCAGTTCAGCTGGGTGTTAACAAGTTGACCACCAGTTGTCAAGCCACCACAATGGGTGAGTTTGGAAGGAAAGTGGTTTCTTTTACCACATGTCCTGATGTCAGGTGCATCTAGTGATGGCCTCCTAGCTGTTAAAGTTCTGGGTGGTAAAGGGAAGTTCCTGGAGAGAGGTCAGGACTACATGAAAGACCTAGCCAAACTGGATTTTATAGTGAATCCACTCTTGGGATATTCTGTTGACTAGTTAATCAAGAGAATGGATTAATCTATTCAGGAAGGCAGAGCCCAATCATCTCTTCTCTGTTTTCTTTTTGTGGTGTTAGAAACTGAATCAAGGGTATTGAGCATACTGGGCAAGCACTCTACTCTGGAGCAACATTCTCAGCCCATTTCTTTAAAATGTTTTTTTGGCGATACTGTGGATTGAATCCAGGACCTTCACATTGAGCCACATCTCCAGCCCTTTATATTTTGAGACAGGGTCTCATTAAGTCACTAAGTTACCCCGGCTGGGCTTGAAATTGGTGATCCTCCTGCCTCAGCCTCCAAGTGGGCTGGACTAATTTCCTTTTAAAGTTCCACCTGATCCCACTTCCTAATATCTCATAATGAAGGTTAGATTTGGACATGATTTTCAGAGGGGATAAGCCATAGCAGGAAGAAAAGATAGATGACTATTGTATGTATGAAGTAATAATAATGATAAGAATATCTTTATAAGGCTTAAATTATATAAAAGTAATATATATTTATTATGTAATAGAGATATATATTGTGTGTGAGTCCATGCAGAGTGAGGAAGCAGGGAGGAAAAAGTAATGTACGTAACAACAAAGCATACCAATTCAGAGAAATGAAATTATTATCATAAAGGTCCTTACATTATCTGGCAAGAAGTAGGAGCGATAACTTACAGTAGGCACTAATAAGCCAATGTATATTATAATTCCATAATAACCACTAAAAGAAGAATAAAGGAGTAGAATAACCAAGGTAACAGACGGGGGGGGGAAAGAATAACAAAAAGATTCAAAGAATTGAAATTTATACATATCATTGTCTCAGGCCACAGTCTAAAATTAATGAGACCCCTCCCTAAGCTCTGGATGACAATAACAGGCCAGGAGCGCTTGGAAAATGTGTTCTCCTGCTAATATCACACTGGGTGCGCAAGATAGCATGGCAGTAGGGGCTGGGGATTTAGCTCAGTGGCAAAAGCGCCTGCCTGGCAAACGCAAGGTCGTGAGTTCGGTTCCCGGTACCGGAGAAAAAACAAAAAAACAAAAAAAAAAAAAAAAAAAAAAAAGAAAGATAGCATGGCGGACCGGACTTTACCCAGAAATAATGAGGAGACACTTCTCGTCTCCTCTGTTGGGTAGAAG